>NW_026868931.1:210175-282132 GCF_020745735.1 Hemiscyllium ocellatum
TTTTTGTGTTGAACATGCCTGGGAAATGTTCCATACTGTCAGTCGATGCCAGTGCTGGAGCGGTACTTGGCATGGTGGGGTGGCAAGTTCTGGAGCACAAGCTATCAGTATAATTGCCAAAATGTTTGCAGGACCCATAGCCTTTACTCTACTTAACTATTTTGTTGATATTATTCAAGCTAAATCGAACTGGCTTAAAGCTCACATCTGTGATGTTAGGAACCACTGGAGAAGGCAGAAATGGATCATCCCACTTTGCATCTGGCTGAAAATTGCTGCAAATGCTGTCATCTTATCTTTTGCATGGATGTGTGAAACCCCTCCATCAGTAAGGGTGGGATATCTGTGGTGCTTTCCTGCAACTAGTTGTTATAATTGTCCATTACCATTCACATCTGGATGTGGCCAGAACTGCAGAACTCTGATCTGACCCATTGATTTGGGATCACTTAGCTCTGTTGCTTGCTGCTAATGCTGTTTTGATTATGCAGATGGTCTATTTGGTAGCTTCACCCAGGTTGGCCACTTCATTTTTAGGTATGCCTGGTGCTGCTCATTGTGATGGGTGAGTGCGGGATGTACGAACCCATGAGATACAGATTGTGCTGGAGTACAGTTCTGTTGCTGTGTTATCCCACAGTTCCTCACAGATATCCAGTTTGAGTTCCTACATCTGTCCCAGACCGTGTTGCCTTGGCAACAGTAGAAACAGCCAATCTGGTGAAGCAATGAATAAATGCATTGTTGGGAGTCTGAAAGAAAATGTGTTGTTGAGGTCTCACAGGTTGTGTGGTGCAGGAGACAGGGATGTTCACAGCCAGAATTACATCAAGGGTGAGAATTTTAAGTTGCTTGCAAACGGGAGCCTTTGTTGATCAACAAGTTTTACAGCAAGTGAGCACTTGGCAGTAGAGTTTTAGATATTCTTATGATTATATGTAAGTTGAATGTGGTGAGGCTGGCCAGGAGTGTGTTTGGATAATGAACTCTGGAGATAACACAGGGATGGACGAGTGTTTCAGTAAATTAGCTGAGACTAAGGGTGGTTTGGGTGATCTCACGAATGTAGAAATAGCAGTTTTGAGTCAGGCTCCTCCTCCCTCCTCCTCCTCCTCCACATCATCAATCATCATCATCATCATCATCATCCCTCCTCACCAATTCACAGATATTGTTCCTTGTTCTGTCTGTCTTTTCTGGTGGACCTGCTCACCCATTCTGCTACTAGCTAATATTTTACTTCAAGTTATTGGAAAATCCTTCATCTCCCCTCTCCCTTTCCTTTCTGAAGTCGTTGTATTTGGTGTCCCTCAAGGATCTATCCCTCAGTTTCTCACCTCCATACTGCCAGGAGGTGACATCGTCCAAAAGCACTGTTAGGTTTCACATGTACACTGATCATGTCCAGCTCTACCTCCCCATCATCCCTCTCCATTGCTCCACTGTTATTCCTATTATCAAACTGCTTACCACACTGCTCCCACTACTCGATTAGCTGCAATTTCCTCCAATGAAACATTGCAATGGTTAAACCCATTGCCTTCAGTTGCTATTACAAATTCCTTTCCCTTACTGCTGAGCCCCTCTCTCTCATGGAACTGAGCAGAACTACACTTCACAATATTGCTCTCCTATTCTGACCCCAAGGTGACCTTCTGATCAGACATCTACACCATCACAAACACCAGGTATTCCAATCTGTAAAATGGTGCTTGTCTCCCCCTCGCCCTGCTCCATTGTTACTGAAACCCCTTAACCGTGTTGGTGTTGCATTTAAAGTTGACAAAACTAAAACAGAACCCTTGATTCCGCGACTGACCCAGAGTCTGGTTCTAGGTTCCCTCATGCTGGGACACATCCTGTCAGTCTTTACCTTGTCAAACCCCTTAGGAAGCCGATATGTTTGAAAGAGTTCACTTCTCGTTCTTCCCAAATCGAGTGAGAAGTAGTCCGAATTCTTCAGCCTTTCTTAAAGAGAATCCCTTCAAACCAAGGATCATCCCAGTCAATCTTCTCTGAATGCCTCCGATGAAGTGATGTATTTCCTTAAATAAACGGACCAAAACTTCTCTCATTACTCCAGATGTGGTCTCACTCACACTTTATAAAGTTGTTCTCAGGTATAGACTTCAAACACTTATCCTGCAAATCCCTTGAAATCAGGAGCAATATTCCATTCCCCTTCCTGATGACCTGGTGTAACTTTGTGCTCGCTTGCTTTGTTTCCTGCACATTTACCTCTTGGTCCCTTTGTGGTGCAGCTTTCTACAGTTTCCACCAATTAAATAGTCCTCTGTTCTTTTTATTATCTCCCCAAAATGAACAACTTCACATTTTCCCAAGTGATACTCCATTTGCCAACTTGTTGCCCACTTTCCAATGAATCCCTCTGTGTGAACTGTTTATAATCCTTTTGGAACTTTACTGTTATGCCTTTCCTCGGAGATTTTCCCCATCATTCTTCTAAACTTTTCCTGGGAACACTGGGCAGTGGGAAGCATGCAGAGTTCCTGTCTTTTATGGGATACTCTATGGAATGATTGGCAGGACCTTACTGCCTATCTGGTCAGAATGGTGACAACTTGCCCATCGAGCTGCATGAGCCTTTCACCCCTCCCCCGCACCCATGTCTTATTGATCAGGCACAGCGGCAGCACAGAAGGAAAGAAGAAGCAGCAAATCCTGCTCTCCACATCTCACTAACACTTGGAAAATTCTCTCCCATGTGTCAAAGATCTGCCCTGTTTAGTCACATGAAGTCCCAAGATGGACACTGATAGAAACTCACGTAGATTTCCCCTGAATTGACTGCTGACCTCCACACGGGGTAATGTGTCCAGTCATCCTGGGCCAGGAGGAGGGGATGGTGCGAGTTTCTAACCTGATCTGACAGTGACGGATTTTATAAACTTGTATTACAGGTGGACATTCAGATGGTAACCTCAGTATTTGAAACACCAAACTCTGACAGAATTACTCAATTCATCAGGACCTGGATATTTGCATTATTGTGAGTATTGTGTTCCAGCTCATTCCTATTTGATGCATAAAAGTTCTCCTTTGAATCAAATCATCCTCAATAGATCTCCCCCAGGTCTTTCATATACGTCTAGTCAACATTTTATGATGAGCTGATGAGTGTAAGGTTGATTATTCTAATGTATAATTTCTGTGAACCCGTCTGTCACAGTGTAGCCACAATTTCCTCTGCTACAATGAGAACAATCTCAGTTTCCCCAACCCCTGATTCCCCATTGTCTGTTTGCTCTCTATAAGGCATACATCAGGATTGTGTTGGAACATTCTCCACTTGCCTGCATCAGTGCAGCCCCCAACAATATTAAAGAAAGTGAACATCCTCCAGGACAAAGCACTGTGCCTGAGTGGAGTCCCATCCACCACCTTCAGCATTCCCTCTCCCCACCCCAGAGGACACACTGGCATCACTGTGTAAAAGGTAAAGGCAGCCATGTCCTCCCAGACCATAGGGCTGCGCTCTCATTAGGGAGAAATGACTGGTGGTGGTTTAACCTGAAGGTTACCCAGCCCACGCAAGGGGAGAGGTTAGAAAGGAGAGTCTATCTATTGTAGGTGGATATCCTTGATCTGTACCATTAACACCCATGTCCCTGCAACTAAAATCCCCCATTCCTTGTACCATCCTGGTAAATCTCCTATGCCCCCTCTCAGGACCCTGCCATCCTTCCCAATGTATGGGCGACTCTGGTTTGCACAGACCCAGCTGCTCTGTGTTCCTGTGGGTGATGTCGTCATAGAGCAACAGTTGCACTAAACCTCACTGTCTGTCAGGGTGGGAGACACAAATCCTGAAAAACATTTAATATGTATTTAGTCTGCACTTGCGATGCCATGATAAATGAGACTTTTCCACAAGTACTGGAAAATAGATCAGGATAGTTCGGTGGTAGTTAAAATTTCTGTTCTGTAGACCGCTGGAGATGTTTATTATAGGAATATGACAGCTCCATTGGACATCAGGTCAGAAAAGGTGATACTAGATAGAGATGACACTTGGTGGTCAATGTTTTTGGGAGGTAAGTGAGACGGAGAGTTTTAAGATGAAATTCAGGAGCTCAGCTCAGGAATCAGAAAGGGCCATCATCAAGTGAGAAAGAAACATTGAGTGTCCTGGAGGCTGGAAATAAAGAAAGGCACATATCGCAAAGTTTTGAGAGAGGGGAGGGGATTAGAGATAGGGAGGATAATGAAGCTGGAGGACATGAAAGTTGGAAAGTATTCTGAGGATGGAGGATGTAACAGAAATAGATATTTATGATAGAAATTTTTGGGTTTTGAGGCTGGAGAGGAATTATTGAAATATGGAAGTGTTGTAAGGCTGGATGAGCTGGCATTGACAGGAGAGTCCGAGCACACAGGAATTTACAGAGGTAGCGAGCGTTAGAGACATAACGTTATATAGCATTGACACACACCCTGTGGTCCAACCAGTCCGTGTTGACCATAATTTTGAACTGAACTAATCGCATCTGCCTCCATTTGGTCCAAATCCCCTACACCTTTAACTCTACATTTACCCCTGACTAAATCACTAAACCCAGTCATCCCCTGATGAATTGGGTTGAATTGTAACACCATGGGCAATTTATCACGGCCAGTTCACCTACCCTGTGTATCTGTGGCTTGTTGGAGAAACGGGAGCACCTGGAGGAACCCACGTTGACATGGGGAGGAATATCTAAACTCCACATGGACAGCCACCCAATGCAGGAATTGAACTGTGTCCCTAGTGCTGTGAGGCAGCCCTGCTAGCCATTGAGCCACAGTGCCACCTTGAAATTGTAATTGCATTCACAGCTACCACGTCCTCTGCAAGTATATTCCACACGTGAACCACTCTCTCTGCAAAAACAAAAAATAAAATCCAAACGTAGTTTTAAAGCTTTCCTCCTCTCACTTTAAAATGTATGTACCCACTCTTGAATCACGCCCCCTCCTGGAAAGGGCACCTGTTGTTCACATTACTGACAACGCTTCAGGATTTTATAAATCTCTTTAAGGTCATCCCTCAGCCTCCTACGCTCCAGTGAAAGAAGTCCCAGCCTATCCAGACTCTGCTTATAATTCAAACCATCCATTCCCATTAACCTACTGCTAAAACTCTTCTGAACCCACTCCAGTTAATAATATCCTTCCCATGACAGCACAACCAGAACTGGGCACAGTATTCCAGAAGAGACTTCACCAACATCCTGTACAACCTCAACATCCCGTCCCAACTCCTATACTCTGAGGTCTGAACAATGAAGATAAATGTGCTTAAACACCTTTTTAAACACCCTGTCTACATGAGACACATACTTCAAAAACCAAACACCGAGGTCTCTTTGTTCTATATCACTTCTCATGGCCTGATTTTAATGAGTGTAAATCCTGCTTTTTTTTTAAAATCAAGATGTAATATTTTGCATTTATTCCCATCCAAAACCCCTTCGAGTATAAAGGCAATAGGAGTGTACTGAAGAGGGAAATCAGGAGGGCAAAAAGGGGACAGGACACAGCTTTGGCGAATAGGGATAAGGATGGGGTTGGAGGGAGAGAGACGAAACGAGTATTTGGCATCATTGTTTACTGTGGAGAAGGACATGGGAGTTATGGAATGTCGGAAATAGATGGTGACATCTCGACAAATGTCCATATTAGACAGAAGGTGGTCCTGGATACCTTGAACTGCATAAAGGTGGATAAATCCCCAGGATCTGATCAGGTGTACCCTAAAATTCTGTAGGAAGCTAGGGAAGTGATTGCTGGGCCCCTTGCTGAATTTTTGTATTATTGATAGTCACAGCTGAGGAGCCAGGAAACTGGGGGTTGGTTAATGTGGTGCTCCTGTTTAAGGAAGGCGGTTTGGACAAGCCCGGAACTACAGACGCGTGACCGTGACGTCGGTACTAGACAAGTTGTTGGAGGGAACCCTGAGGGACAGGATTTAGATGTTTTTTGAAAAGCAAGGAACAGATCAAGATTGATGAATTTGATGTGCTGGAAATTTGGAAAACATTAAGATTGATAAGCCCCATGGCCAGACCAGATTTATCCTCGGCTGCTCCAGGAAGCGAGAAAGGAGGTTGCTAAGCCGCTGGCGAGGATATTTGCCTCCTCACTCTTACGGGAGTCGTAACGGAGAATTTGATGGAGGCGAATGTTGTTCCTCTTTTCAAGAAGGGAAATAGGAAATTGGTGGCAATTACAGACGAGTGCGTCTTACATCTGTTGTCAGCAAAGCTGTGGAAATAATTCAGAGGGATAGAATTGATGACAGTTTGTCAAAGCATAGTGTGATTATTGAGTTATTTGAGGAGGTGTCAAGACAGGTCATGACTGCAGAGCAGTGGATGTGTTATAAATGGATTTCAGCAAGGCATTTGTTAGGGTTCCCATGGTAGGCTTCCATAAAATCAGGATGTATGGGACACAGGGAGATTTGGCTATCCGGATTCAGAATTGGCTGGCTGACAGAAGGCAGAGAGTGGTTGTAGATGGAATGTATTCTATCTAGAGGACAGTGTTGAGTGGGGTCCCGCAAAGCTCTGTTCTTGGGTCTCTGTAGGATTTATAAATGACTGGATGAGGAGGTTGATGGTTGGGTTAGTAAATTTGCTGATGACACCAAGATTGGAAGTGTCGTCGAAAGTGTAGAGGGCTACTGCAGGCTGCAGCGTAACATAGACAGATGCAGAGCTGGCTGAGAAATGGCAGATGGAGTTCAAGCTGGATAAATGGGAACTTGAATGCTGAATATAGGATTAAAGACAGGATTCTTGGCAGTGTGGAGAACAGAGGGATTTGGGTGTGCAAGTACATAAATCCCTCAAGTTGCCAACCAAGTGGATAGGGTTGTTAACAAAGCAAATTTTTTTTGGCTTTCATTAACAGGGGATAGCGTTTAAGAGCTGTGAGGTTTTTTCGGTAGCTCTACAAGTCCCTGGTGAGACCACACTTGGATTTTTGTGTCAGTCCTGGTCTCAATACTATAGAAATGTACAGAGGCTTTGGAGAGTGTGCAAACTAGGTTTACTAGCATGCTTCCTGGACTGGAAGGCTTCCTGTATGAATAAAGTTTGAATAAGCTCGGACTTTTCTCTCTGGAGAGAAAGAGGAAGAGAGAGGAGACCTGATAGAGGTGTACAGAGACTTTTCCCCCAGTGCAGGATTGACTTGTTTGAGAAGTCATACTATGAAGATATAAGGAGGAAGGTATAAAGGACGCGTCCGAGGTAGGTTTTTTTTTTACAGAGTTGTGAATGCATGGAATGCGTTACCAGTGGTGGTGGTGCAGCGAGTCATTGGGGACAAGACTTCACGGAAGAGCAGTGAGTTGAGGTGCGTAGGTTAAGTTACTATGTTTTACATTAGGATAAATCTCGGTATAACATCGTGGACGTAAGGGCCTGTTCTGTGCTGTACTTGTCGATGTTCATGATTAGGGATAGACGGCATGGCTTTGTGTGTGGGAAATCACGTGTCTCGACTTGATTGAGCTGTTTTTGAAGAATTAACACAGGAATGATGAGGCAGAGCGGTAGATGTGATCTCATGGACTTCAGTAAGGCGTTTGGTAAGGTTCCCCATGGAACTGGTTAGCAAAGTGAGATCTCACAGAATACCAGGAGAACTAGCCATTTGGATACAGAACTGCTCAAAGTTAGAAGACAGAGGGTGGTGGAGGAAGATTGCTTTTGGACTGGAGGCCTGTGATCAGTGAGTGCCACAAGGATCAGTGCTGGGCCCTCTGCTTTTTTCATTTCTATTCTATCATGATTGGATATGAAACAAAGGAGGTATAGTTAGTAAGTTGGCAGATGAAACCAAAATTGTCGGCGTACCGGACAATGGAGTATGTTACCTCGGATTGCAATGGGATCTTGAGCAGATGGGCAAATGGGCTGAGGAGTGGCAGACGGAGTTTAATTTTAATAAATGCAAGGTGCTGCATTTTGGAAAAACAAAGCTTAGCAGGCCTGATACACATAATGGTCAGGTCCTGGAGTGTTGCTGAACAAAGAGACCTTGCAGTGCAGATTCATAATTCCTCGAAAGTAGAGGCGCAGGTAGATAGTGCACTTGAGGAAGTGTTCAGATGATCACACCAAGCACTACTGATGCTGCCTGACCTGAACACAACGACCAGGATGGATAAGATGTGGGCATTGCTGGAAGTCAGAGTCTATACAATGTTGTCCTGGGGACGTGCAGCAGGTCAGGCAGTATCAGAGGAGCAGGAAAGTTGATGTTTTGGGTCGGGACCCTTTGTCAGTCCTGATGAATAGTCCTGACCTAGAACGTCAGCGTTCCAACCCCATCGTATTCATGCTGGTCATCAAATACCTATTTATTCTAGTCCTACGTTCTGGCACTCAGCGTGTAACGGATATTGTAGTGCTTGGTGTGATCATGCCAACACTACTTCAAGGCTGCAATGTTTCCTGCATCTGTCACCATTTCAGACACTGCAAGACCTGCTGAGGATCTCCTGCACTTTTTGGTTTTATTGTGGATTTCCACCATTTTGCTGAGGCACTTAGAGTCAGAGAGTTATCCAGCACGGAAACAGGCCCTTCAGTCCAACTCGTCCATGTCGACCAGATATCCTAACCTGACCCAGCTTCATTTGGGAGAGTTGCCTATATCACACATGACACTTTCTATTCATGTACCCCTCCAGACGCCTTTAAATTTAATTTGGCCCGTGTTCATCATTCCGAAAGCATCTCATTCCATACGCTCACCAACCTCTGAGTGAACCGTTTGGCCCTCAGGTCCATTTCAAAACCTTTCCCCCGCTCACCTAAAACCCAATGCCCTGTAGTTTTGAACTCCCCGACACTGGGTGGAAACAAATACCTTGGCTATCACCCTGTCTGTGCTTCTCCGTAAGGTAATCCCTCAGTCTCTGACGCTCTGGGGGAAAAGCCCCAGCTTATTCAGCCTTTCCCTTTAACTCCACAGTCCTAACAATAACCTTGCAGATACTTTCTGAAACCCTCCTCAAGCTTTGTAAAACAGAGTTATAGAGATGTACAGAATGGAAACAAACCCTCTGTCCGAATCGTCCATGTACAGCTCATTTATACATGTACCAAGCAAGTTGTCCCTGTGGTCCCTTTGAAGTATTTCCCCTCTCATGTTAAATCTATGCCCTCTGCTTTTGGACTCCCCTATCCTAGGAATAAAGAAACTGACTCGTCACCCTGTTGTTGCTCCTCACAACTTTATAAAGTTGTATAAAGCCATCCCACAACATCTCCTGCTCCAGGGAAAATAGCCTCAGCCTCTCCCTATGGTTCAAATGTTCCAATACTGTAAATCTTTGCTGAACTTGTTCAGGTTTCCCAACATCTTTCCTGGAGCAGGGAGACCAGAATGGAAAGCAGTCTGGGAATTCCAAAAGTGGCTGAGCTAATATACTGTACAACCGAACCATGATCTCCCAACTCCTATCCTCAATGCACTGCCCAATAACAGCGAGTTTACCACCTTTACCGACCTGTCTACCTTCAACCCCACTTTCAAGGAACTATCAACCCACACTGCACGGTCTATTTATTCGTCAACATTTCCCAGGAACTTGTTATTGAGGTTGAGTTTATTGTGGTAACATCTTTCTGAAATCAGGGAGACGAGAATTGAATGTAGTATTCTAAGTATTCTAAGGTCACCCCTCAGTTTCCGACACTCCAGGTAAAACTCCTGGCAACATCCTTGTAATACCTTTCTGACCTATTTCAAGTTTGAGAACATTCTTCTGATCGGAAGACCAGAATTGCATGTAATATTCCAAAAGTTGCCTAATCCATGTCCTGTAAAGCCACAATATGACCTCCCAACCACTATACTAAACACTCTGACCAATAAAGGCAAGCAGACCAACTGCCACCTTCACTATCTTATCTACCTGCGACTTTACTTTCAAGGAACAATGAAGCTGCATAACAAGGTCTCTTTGTTTAGCAGCACTCCCCAGGAACTTACTATTAACTGTATGTGTCCTGCTAAGGTTTGCTTTTCCAAAATGCAGCACCTCACATTTTTTCTAAATTGAACTCCTCAGCCCATTTGCCCATGTGATCCAGATGCCTTGTACTCTGAGTAATCTTTTTCACTGGGGGAGGATTTTGCAGAAAGTTATCAGAACACATTTTGCGAAAATTCAGGAATGTTATGGAAAGGGACAAGGATGGGCCTGCAATTAGAGTTCTAACTTGGTTCATTTCAGTTCAACCAGATATGATTTTGCCAGTGTGCAGGAAGCAGTGTGTGCAGGATGGTTCTCATCAGAGGGTGGAGGTGGGAATATAAATGAGAGGTTCCAGATTGATTTTTCCCCAATGTGATTCCGACCAGGAAGGAAACCCGAGGACCTGGGGGGAGGATTCACCAATACCCGGAGGCTCTGAGCCAGAATCATTGATTTGGTTCTTAGTCTGCAGACAAGAGCTAGGTAACTGAATTCAAGGAGAGGAAAGAGATTGTGAAAACTGGATGTGGAGGGAAGGAGTGAGGAGATTGATTTGGTTTTCAGTTAACAAGAGAGAGAAATTGTGAGACTGAGATTTAAAGCTTTGGGGGGAACAAGGAAACTACAATTTAATACTATCATTATCTTATAAAGTCGCATCCTGTATTAACAGTGATGAGTTGTTTTCTCTGTTGTAGGGTACTGAAAGGGTGGATTTGTGGATGAAAAATTCAAATTGAGCTTCATGTTCAGACCTGATGGTTACTGGATCCGTTCCAATCTGAATATCATTGGCCTTTTCATCTGGAAGGAAAGGGGTGTATTCTGTCCGTGGACAATATTTCAAATGTCAGTATCTGGAAAAATTACTGCGACACAGCCAAGTCCATGTTAGCAAAGTTTGTAGCTTTGAATGGAGGCTGTTTATCAGGATTATCTCCATGGCAACGGCAGTTTAAAAAGTCTAGTTCAATTCAGCACATTGTTTTCACATCGCACCCCTCCCCCACAACCGCCCCCTTCCCCCCGTGGCTCACTTCAGTACCTGACAGGCGCTTCATTTTCAGTGGGATTGTCTGTCAGGATTCTGATGTGGAGGAGACGATGTTGGAGTGGGGTGGACAAAGTTATAAATCTCACAACACCAGATTATAGTCCAACAGGTTTTATTTGGAAGCACTAGCTTTCCGAGCACGGCGTAATTTTTAACTTCTTCAGTTAAGTACTTCAATAAATACTGAGGCCACATATTCCCCTCTAGCAGTATCAACTGCTATTCTGGCCCTCGGGTTAGCTACTCGTCACTTTTTATCCCCAATCCCATCTAGCTTTCTGTTGATCTTTAAAGTTTTCTAATCTCCTAGTTTCTCTCGCTGATCATTGCCAATTTGTGTGCCTTCTATTACAATTTGATAGACTCCCTTATTTCCTGAGCCACTCATGGCAGATTACTCCTTTATCTACAGTCCTTCTTTTTCACTGATATATACTTTTGCTCAGCACTTTGAAACATTGCTTTGATATTTCCCCACTGGCCGTCAACTACCCCATCGTAAACTCTTTGCTTCCAGTTTACATTAGCCAACTCCTGTCTCATCCTATTGTAGTCTCCTTTGTTTAAGCACAGGATCTTGGGACTGGATTTAATCTTCCCGCTTTCCATCTGCATTCTAAATTCATCCAGACTTATCACTAGTCCTTTATCAGATTACAAGGTGAAGGGACATTTCCTGGGTGTTTTGGTTTTCATTGTCAGAGATCTTAACTTTGTAATAAAGTACAGGATGGATATTCACAACAGAGTATTCTGGACGGTGTGAATGTACTACACAATCTAAAACCATAAATCACTGTCTCCCCTGAGTTTAAAATTGTAAAATCATTATCTCCTACATGCTTCCTCACTATCTAAGTTTGGAACACTAATCCACCTGATTATCCTGCATTTTCCAAAAATCTCCTTGGGTGAATGTGGTGATTTTTGGATTCAGTTTTCCAGTTATTAACGTAAGATGAGCACTGGGCACAGGAGAGGCAGTGTAGCCTTTCGATGATGATTGAGTTAGTTTGGCCAATTCACCTACCCTGCACATATTTGGACTGTTGGAGGAAACTGGAGCACCCAGAGGAAACCCACGCAGACATGGGGAGAACGTGTAAACTCCACACAGTCACCTAAGGCTGGAATCAAACCCGGGTCCCTGACGCTGTGAGGCAGTGGTGCTCGCCACTGAGCCACCTCTGCTTAAAATCTGCTCCCCTTTATTAACCTCCCCACCCAACAATTGGCTGAATCTGTGTTCTTTACATCAGAAATCAGGTTGTGGAAGCATGTGTCTCAGTAAAACCCAGTGACAGCCCATATGTCCTGTGTGTCTGAATGGGGATCCTATACCCAACACCTTCCACCTCACACTTCTCATTCACTTTCCAGAGACAGGGCTCCAGTAGCTTCATGGGGACTACAACTCCCACAATCCCTGAGACGGGGACCACGCGTGTGTGCGGAAACCTGGCACTGTAAATGTACAGAGTGTGGGCCGATTTTGGAGCATGTGCTTTGGGGTAAATAGCGGAAAGTACTTCACACTGTGATTGGCTGGAGGACGAACATATCGGTTGGGGGGGCGGGAGGTCAAAGTGTCACCACACCCACGTGGGGGCCAAAGGCCATCCCCAACTCGTCATAACACTGGGAATCGACCAATGGGAAACAAAGAAGGATATGACCCATTCTCCCAGACTGAAGGTTCCTCTTCTGTCCAGGATCTGCCACCTCCCTTTCTGTTTCCTTTTGTTTCATTCTGCTGTTACATTATTGACTTGCAGCAACTGAAGGGAAAGGAAGTGAACCCAGAAAGGGTGTAGTCTAACCAGGGACGGAAAGTGGTGGCATGGATCTGTTTATCAGTAACTCCATGAGAATGGGGAGGGTGTTCATTAGGGGTAGCAGAGTCAGAATGGGGGGAGAGAGTAAGTGGGCTGGAGGGTTACAGCTTTGGGGAAGAAATTGGAAAAAGATATTCCAGAGAAACTAGAATTGTCTGTTCTGAATTTCTAACCTGCACATATTCCTTTATACAGGGTGCTAGATGGTGAAGGTTTGCAGCCTGAAATCTCAAACTCGTGCAGATTGTGATTAAGTTAACCAGCATTTGAAGAACCAAAGATAGAGAATCACTCGGTCAAAATCCTGCAACACTCTCCCACACAGCATTTTTGGTCTATCTGCACCAAATGGACTGTGAATGGTACAAGACAGCAGCTCACTACCATCTTCTCAAGGGTAACTAGAGATGGGGAATAAATGCTGGCTGAGCCAGTGATGCCCATATCCTGGAAATGGTTTCTCTCTCTCGTTGTTGAAACCCAGTTGATGTTACTGCAGGATGATGAGGGATGCTGAGTGTATCCTCCAGGAGGCAGCACCATCACATTACCCCCACCTACACCCACACAGTAACACAGCAACGTCACTGGAACAAAAGGCAGTGAAGCCCAAGGAGGACTGAGATATAGTTCTTTGAGGTAAAGTCATGAAAGGGGATTGGAACACAGCAGGAACAGGAGACTGAGCTGGATGGTCAGCTGTTTCCCATTGAATGGTGGAGCAGGATTGAAAGGCTGAATGGTCTCCTCCTGCTGCTATCTCCCAGGTATGTATATAGCCATGGAGCCCGGGTAGGAAGGAGTGGGCAGGGATTCTCCAGGAGATTGCACTTCCACATCAGGTTTCAGTGAGGGATGGTTTGATGGATTTTATTTAACATTTATCTGTAACACAAGGTTTGTAAATTTTTGTTTTAAAATATTGTAAAAGTTTCTTGCACAGCAAATAAAATTAAAGAAAATAAATTAAACTGTCTGAATATAACAGTTTTAAAACTTTCAACCTCTGTAATAGAAAATCCTGTCTATTCCCGGACACCATAACTTTCCATCTACTCAAACTCCAGGGAAATATTCCCTCCCTATCTGAACCTTTGGTTTGATTTAACTGCTTTTCAGTTCTCGTTCTGTGAGCTGTGAAGCGTTCTTTTTCCCCATTTCTCCGACCCAGAAATGTGATCACAGCAACCTTCCAACCATCAAAATCATCATTACGCCATTTTGCTTTTGGTTAACATATAATAACCAGCAGTGCAATAGTGAGGACTGCAGATGCTGGAAACCAGAGCCTAGATTAGAGTGGTGCTGGAAAAGGGCTTTTGCCACAATGTTGATTTTCCTTCTGACCTGCTGTGACTTTCCAGCACCTCTCTAATCTAGACATATAATCACCCGCAGTAAACCATTTGTGTAACCAATTGAATATTTCCAAACAAAGCCCATTACGGGCCAAGCAAACCATTACAAGTGACAGAGTGAGAAGGGACTAAATCAAAGTAGAGTTGGGGGGTGGGGGCAGCGGTGGAGATAAAGCACTGTATCCCCTGCGATACCCACCTCTATCTAAAGGCATCAAGAGCATTGATACACACCACATGCTCCTTCTCAAAGGACACCCGGCTGTGTAGCCTTTATCCTCAATCATAGAATAGAATCCCGACAGTGTGGAAGGAGAGCATTGGCCCATCAAACCCCACGGACCATCCGAAGAACATCACGCCCAGAGCACTCTATCACTGTAACACTGCATTTCCCATGGCTGGTCCACCTAGTCTGCACAATCCTGGATACTGTGGACAAGGTAGCACGACTGATCCACCTAACCTGCACATCTTTGGGCTGTGGGAGGAAACCAGAGCACCTGGAAGGGACCCACACTATCATGGGGAGAATGTGGGAAATCCACATTGACCAAGGCTGGACTCCAACCTTGTACCTAGTGCTGTGAAGCAGGAGTGCTATTATCACAATTTAAATCAAAACAGATGATCCCTGCTCATTGTCCCACTGCTGTTTGTAGAGACATCCTGCCCAGAGAGACATCCTGAGGTTTAGAAAGTGGCAATGTAAGTTCAGTCAACTCCAGCCCAGTTAATGTGGTTAACAACAACAACATCAATACTCCAACAGTGTCATCATGTACAAGGTCCACTCCTGACTCTGATGGACAGTAACATCAGAATCAGAGTCCTGCAGTCCACACGGAGCAGGTGGATGACCACTTCCCTGTGAGCACTCACTGGCCTCTCAACAGTGTTGAAGACGCAGCAAATCCCTTGTCACACAGAGGGGTGAACAGCTCCTTGGATAGGTTCACACTGGATGTGTGAACACGCTGGGGTCTCGGGGGCAGGATGGATCACTGAATCATTTCTCTCACACAGCATCTGAATGGCCTCTCCCCTGTGTGGGCTCACTGGGGACTCCGCAGGTGCTGCATTTGAGTGAATCTCCCCCCCACACTGGGAACAAGTGAATGACCTTTCCCCAGAGTGAGCTCGTTGGTGTTTAAGCAGGTCAGAGGACTGAGTGAATCCTCTGATTGAGCAGGTGAATGGCCTCTCCATGGGGGGAATGCACTGATGTCTCCGCTGGTGAGAGATTTGAATGAATCCTTTCTCACACATGGAGCAGGTGAAGGGTCTAAACCCACTGTGCCATCTCTGGTGCCTCAGCAGATTGTAAGATCGAGTAAATCCCTTCCCATACGTGGGTCAGGTGAGCGGCCTCTCCGCAGTGTGACTGTGTCGGTGAGTGTCCCACTGGGAGGGGTAAGTGAATTCCTTATTCTGATTGAGCCCGTCCTCCTGTTTCTCTCAGTTATTATTGACAATCTCATTCCCCCCGCACCAGAACCTGTTCCAGAGAGGGTTCCAGATCCGGCAGAATGGTCAGCTGCAGCTGGTCACCTGACCGGTCACTGGTCCTGAAAGGTTCACTCTCCACAGATGCTGCCAGACCTCCTGAATGTTTCCAGCAATTTCTGTTTTTATTTCTGATTTCCCAGCATTTGCAGATGTTTAGTTTTCCAATGCTCATCTTGTCTGTTGCAGAGGAGTTTATTGATGAAATTAAAGGGTTTCAAAAATTGTACGTTAGGGCACACATCAGCTATTATCATCATGAGTGGCACAGCAAAGTCGAGGGGCTGAATGGCCTCCTCCTGTTCCAATGAAAGTTGTCCACCGGCAGCTTGTGGTAACATTTCCCCTCACTGCTCACTTCACCTCCATCTCGAACACACGGTTACTGACTGAACAAACCTCCTGTGTTTGAACTAAACCTGCTCATGTTCAGTGGCTGTATCCGCTGGGATCCACAATCACCGTTTATTTCCTTCTTCCTCTTTCATTCTGTCGAATGAACTCTCGGTTTCAATCCAATCTCCGGTCAAGCTCTTCAACATGTCCATGTGGGTGGACTAGAGGCAGCTGGGATTTAATGAAGGGAAGTGGGGATTAGGCGGAAGCATGAAGAGCGGTGATAACAAAGACAGTTCTCATTGTAAGGGCAGAGTTTCTCCCTGACCCAGTGAGTGGTGAGGCATCTGAGTTTGTGGGGGGGAGACAGATTCAATCAAGGATTTGGTAAGACACTCAGACATTGACCTGTCCATCTCATTGTTAACTCAGACAGATAGAAGGCAAGATGCACATTTAGATAGCACCTTTGATGATCTGGGGCAATGAAACATGCTTCCAACCCAATGATTTCAATCTCAAATCTCTGAAAACACAGACACAAAGCTTCCTACTTGTATCAGGCTGTCTTTGAGCCTCCTCTTTCCTTGAGAAAAGCGTTTTGAGCTGTTCAGCCTTTCCTGGTGATTATAGCCACTATGTTCCTGTAAGATTTGTGACTGAACATTTTATTTTCCTCTTCCTTGTGAGTGATGAAAGTAGCAAAAACAGTTCCTGACCTGTGAGGGGTTTCGGTTGGAGTATATATATATTTGCAAATTCATTCCCACCCTCACATTCAGTGTGAAATTGATGTAAAACTGAAGGGAAGGAGTGAGTGAGCACCCACAGAACCATAAAGGAAGCATATGTATCTGAGTTGAATGAACCTACTCTAAGATCAAACTAACAAACACGCCCTTCATTTACTATCATCCATATGCCTATCCAAGAGTCGCTTCGAGTCGCTGATGGATCTGAATCTCCTACCACCACTGGCAGTGCATTCCATGCACCCACCACTATCTATAAAGAAACTATCTCTGACATCACTGTTAAAAATACGACTTTTGCTCATTTGAATGATCTGTGTAATCCCAGCCTTATCAATTTAGAAAAACCTAATTACTTCTCCCTGCAACAATTCCAGTTCATTTTTGCAGATAGCACAGTAAAATACCAAGATGAAATTTATCATTATTCTTAAGTATGCTAATAGAATTTTGAAAATCTATATGTTGCTAATATATAATAATTATTCATTTCATTCCATAGAATATAGAACAGGACAGAACAGTACAGTCCCTTTGGCCACGATGTTGTTCCAACCTTTTCTCCTACTCTAAGATCAAACTAACCAACATGCCCTTCATTTCCTATCATCCATGTGCCTATCCAAGAGTCCCTGATGGATCTGAATCTACTACCACCACTGGCAGTGCATTCCACTCACCCACCACTATCTATGAAGAATCTATCTCTGACATCTCCCCACAACTTCCCCCATTCACCTTAAAATTATGCCACTTTGTGGGGAAAACTCTTTCATTACCCATTCTATCTATGTCTCTCATCATCTTATAAAAATCTATCAAGTAAACTCTCACCTTCTTTCACCTCAATGACCAAAGCCCCAGCTCCCTCAACGTTTTTTTCATAAGACATGCCTTCTAGTCCAGGCAGCATCTTGGTAAATCTCATCTGCACCTTTTCTAAAGCTTCCTCATCCTATGTATAATGAGGTGATCAGAACCGAACACAATATTCCAAGTGTATTCTCACCAGGGATCCATAGAGCTGCAGCATAACCTCATGGCTCTTAAACTCAATTTTCCTGCGAATGAAAGCCAACACAGCATACACCGTCTCAATAAACCTATTACCTTGGATGTCAGCCATGAGGGATGTATGGACGTGCACCCCACGATCCCTCTGTTCCTCCACATTGTCACGAATCCTGCATTTAATCCGAAAATATGCACTCAAATTTGAAATTGCAAAATGAATAACTTCACACTTTCCCAGGTCGTACTCCATCTGCCACTTCTCAGCCCAGCTCTGCCAATGTCCTCTAGCAACTACAAAAGCCCTCCACACTATCGACAACTCCACCAACCCTCGTGTCATTGTCAAACTTCCTAACCCACCCTTCTACTTCCTCATCCAAGTCATTTATAAAAATCACAAGAAGCAGAGGTCCCAGAACTAATCCCTTCAGAATACTACTGGTCACCGTGCTCCAAGCTGAAAACTATCCATGTAATCTCACCCTGTCTTCTTTGGGCCATCTAATTTATTCTCTAATCAGGCAGGTTTCCCTGTATCCCATGCTTCATTACTTTATAAATGAGCCTACCATGAGGAACCTAATCAAACACCTTGCTAAAATCCATATACTCCACATCCACTGCTCTGTGCTCACCAATGTGTTTGTCACATCCTCAAAATAATTCAGTAAGGTTTGTGAGGCATAACCTGCGGCTCACAAAGCCGTGCTGACCATCTCTAATCAATCAATACTTTTCCAAATAATCATAAATTCTGTCTTTCAGACTCCTCTCCAATAATTTGCCAACAACCGATGTAAGACTGACTCATCGATGATTATCAGGATTATCTCAATTGCCTATCTTGAATAAGGGAATAATGTTTGCCACCCTCCAATCATCTGGTATGACTCCAGTGGACAGTGAGGATGCAAAGATCATTGCCAAAACACAGTAATCACTTGCCTCCCTTCCCATAACAACCTAAGTTATATCCTTTCTGGCCCAGCGGACATCTATCCCTGTGATGTTTCAATGTTTTCAGCACATTCTCTGCCTTAACATCAAACTGTTCGAAAATATCAGCCTGTTTCGCGCTGTCCTCACAGGAACAAGGTCCCACTCACTCATGAATACTGAAGCAAAGTACTCATTAAGGACTTGCCCATCCCCTCTGACTCCTGGCACAAGTTTGCTTCACTATAAGGGGTATTAATGTGGAATTAAATCTCAGCAGTGAATTAATGTAAAGATATTGCAGTGTACAATCACTCGATTACTTTGAATATTGAGTTGTATTTTAACTGAGAAAATACAGTTGAATTGATTTGATTATATTTCACTTCATGCTAACATTTATTGTGTTTCCAAGCACAACAACAGTTTCATTTTTACATATATATAACTTACTTAAAATTCATCGCACGTTTATGTACAGATAATAGAATTAACATCTGCTTGTTCCTTTCTTTATCGATGACTGTTCATTTTGAATTTGTGGAAGTTGTACATTGTTGAAAGGAAGGGAAATTGCATTTTTAAATCAAAGTACAATGATCATGCAGTTTTATCAATTTGTCCTTCAAAGAATTGTCATGAGATTCCTCTTTATTTAAGACCACCATTGTATTGTTATTGTTAAATATTGTTTAATTTCCAGTCCATTACAGACAGAAACTACCTAATTCGAATTATTACAATAAACAGCTGATTAGTTTTCATTTGTGTAACCATATTAAACATAATATTGCAGTGCTGCCCTTCCTGAGTGGGAACATTATGAAAGGAGCTTGTGGAGCTGTGGCAGTGTCTCTATTACTAGACCCGAGGGAAGGTTTCAAATCACACCTTCACCAGAAATATATCAAGAGCTGCTCTGAATGGTGATTAGAGAGCACCTAAGCACAGACTGAACTGCTTTTCAATTCAACATTAGATCTGCTTTTATCTATTATATCAATAATCACAAAATCTGATATTTATTTGTGTCAGGTTACCAAGAAATATTGTTGGAAACTTCACTTTAGCCACATTGCTTTTACAAAAGACTTACATCTGTCCCTGTTTTCTCTAACTGAAAGAAATCTGAAGAGGATTTTCACTTTTACGAAAAAAGGGGAGATGTTTCCCATTTAAATTAATGCGTCTTCGATTTGCCCCTTTTCCGTTTATGTGAGGTTTCATAATAACGCTCTACTTTCGGATAGTGGGGATACCTGTATCTAATTCTGTTGCTTATAAGTTCCTGGAGAATATTTGAAATTGTTGCAGAATTAAAGATTACGATGCCTAAGTAATGAGATTGATCTTTTTTTGTTATGAAGGGGCAAGACCAAACAATTGAAACACATTAAACATTATTCTCTTGTGCTATAAATTTGAAATAAAGTTGATATCTTCAGTAAACTAACAAGTGCTACCACCAATTACATGTCAGTCAGCTGGTTACCTACTTTGTAACTAAATGTTGTGATTAATCTAAATATTACTCTGTCCTTTTATCAAAGTGAATTTGTAATTGTTCGGTTTATGAATTGTCAGAAACTTGTTTTTACTTTTCCATTCACCTGTTCATTTTGACTGATAGATTGAAATGTTTTGAAAATATTGGAGTTTGTTCATTTAAAAATAAGGTTTGCACATCTCTCACATATCTCATTTCTTGTATTGTGATTCAAGAATGCTTCCTGGTGGAATTCGAGTAAATTCCAAACATTTGTTGACTTCAAATAAGATCTATAGCACCCAGTTATCAATCTGTTGTTAATGTTTCAACTGGTTACATTGACATTGATTAGGTACTCATTCAGAGAGATCAATTAACAATTATAAACTATTTGCATGATTATTGAATTGAAGGAGAGATACAGATGGGCAAACATTTTTGGAAGGCATTACTTTTTCATTTAAATGTGTCGGCTGTTCAAGAATTCTATCTCGCCTTCCATTGGTTTTCTTGTCGAGAATGCAGATTTATAGTTCATGTGAATTTTAATGCGTTCTGTATTTTGAGATTTGTATCCGATTTAAGAAGAAAAGGAGAAACAATTAACATGAAAACTTTAGTGAATAGAAAGCAAAGTAAATTAAATTGACAGAGGCAACTTTTAGTATAATCTCTGAATATTCAGTCAAATATTTCTAATGTCAAGAGCGTGGTGCCGGAAAAGCACAGCAGGTCAGGCAGCATTCGAGGAGAAGCAGAATCGACGTTTTGGGCATAAGCCCTTCATCAGGAATATTTTCTGATGACGGTCTAATGCCCGAAAGGTCGATCCTCCTGCTCTTTGGACGTGCCTGCCCTTTTCCAATGCCACACTCTTGGCTCTGATTTTCAGCTTCAGCTTTCCCCACTTTCTCCAAATAAGTTTAATGAATATGAACTGAAAAGGTTAGCATCAGCACTTGAACAAGACCAAGTTAACACATTTGTTTGCAATATTTATAGAGAAAACCTGTTTGCGAACATGCAACAAATCAGATCGAAAAACATCTCTTGCCGTTAGAACCCTTGGCCATTCATAATAAAGAATAACCATGCGGTGAACAACCAGTGTGGTGTATAATTACTGAACTGAAATACCAGAGGGACAACGAAATGCATTTATTGGAGGGAATGATAGCCAGATCCTTACTGTGATAGTGGTGATTAATCTCAGAAACAATAAGATATTTACTGTGATTATTCCACTGAACAGTAATTAGATGGTCATGAAGATCTTTGTGTGGCTTCATGTGCAGTGTTTTGTTTGAACATTGATTTCAGTAACATTGAGATATTTTACAAGATTGACAATTGACTGTTAAAGATAAGTTTTAAAGGCAACTTTTAAAAAAATGTCAGTTTTGTTTAGCGAAACACAATTCTAATTATACGGAATCCCTACTGTGTAGAAACAGGTCTACACTGACGTTCCAAAGAATAATCCACTCAGCACCATTCTGCAGTCAAATCTCTGGACATTTACCCCTGACTAATGCACCTAATCTACACATCACTTAATAGAACGTGCAGCTTAGCATGGCCAATTTACCTAATCTGCGCATCTTTGGATTGTGGGAGAAAACCAGAACATGCAAACTCCACACAAACATGTGGCCGAGGATGGAATCAAACCCAAGTGCATAACACTGTAAGACGCAAGTGCTAACCACTGATCCTCTGTTCTCAATGCCCAGCCCCCATGCAAGAAGTGAAATAAGTAAGAGACATGCAAAACAAAAAATAAAAATCTCTAACAAATCATGAATGAACAATAATTAGAAAATTAATATGATCAAAGGACACAACAATATTCAGGTGAATTGCATTGTTTAATTACAAATTTGGGAATGAGATAACTAACGAATACTGGGAAGTGACATTTGTTTATTTCACTGATGAAGGAATTAATTTTCTTTTCATCTTTTTAACACTGCAGAATAGCAATTTATGTGCCTGAAATGTTTGAATTAAGCTCTTTCTAATAAAATAAATCAGTGAAATCAGAATGACTTCTTCATCTTTAAGACTGCAACAATATCAAATACTTTCCAGGAATTTTGAACCAGCAAAATTAGTTAATTTGGTTG
Source organism: Hemiscyllium ocellatum (assembly GCF_020745735.1). Taxonomy (NCBI): domain Eukaryota; kingdom Metazoa; phylum Chordata; class Chondrichthyes; order Orectolobiformes; family Hemiscylliidae; genus Hemiscyllium; species Hemiscyllium ocellatum. The sequence goes on from NW_026868931.1 coordinate 232,579, forward strand.
CTTGGGAACTCGAAGAGAATAAACAGCAGATTCTGTGAATTAGTTATTCAATGCGATTATTCAGCTGAAGACAACATCCCTTCTTTGCAAAAATGCTCAACTTCGAAAAATTCAAAATGCATTGTCATTGTTTAATGAAACAATACAGAGATGTTAATTCTTTTTCATTTGACTTAACAAAACGCAAACATTTTAAATGATTTTGTTGCATGAAAAATACTTAAATCTTATTGTGATTAGAAGTACAATAAATGTTTGCATTGAAGTGAAATATCTTTAAATGAATTCAACTATGTTTCTGTGGGTAAAATAAGAATTAATATTTAACAATGATTGAGAGATTGTACACTGCAATATATTCAGTTATTTATGTAAAGAGCTGTAATTCCACATTTACAGCAAACACTGGATTGAATGATTATTAGGTATGAGCAACAACTGAATTATAAAATTCGATCAATGAATTTAGAAATAGTGAGAAATCTCGTTTTGCTATGTGACTGAGGAATATTTGCAAACAAACAGGAATTATTGCAGTGAAAAGTAATTGCAGGTCTGTGAATTTAAAGTCTGTGATTATGGAGATCATTCAAATAAGCAAACATCAGACATTCATAATTAATGTTGATGGGAAGTCCTTGGATCCATCATGGGAAACTTGACCTGAAAATAAAGTTTCATATTGCAGTGTTGGTACTCAGAAACAATTGGTTAAATTAAAATGTGAATCTCACTTTACTTGTTCAAGACTTTCTTAAATAATTGCACAATTATTATCATGACAATGACTTGATAATGTTGTTATATGAGCAATTAAAATGATTCAATATTTCAAAAACACTTTGCTGTTTTGTTGATTGAATATTTATTAAAATTGGTAAATTGTGGAATACAATATAGTAACTAGCTTTATGAATTGAAGAACAAATGGGCCATTCAGTGATTATCGAACTTTTTTTTTCTTTACCAAATACAGGTAACACAAGAAATATGAATTTCTATTAAAATGGTTTCCTCATCGAGACATGTTATTTTAATTCAGGTAATTAATATTATGATCAGATTTCAGACATTTGTGTCAAAATTTGGAAGAAAGTTAATAGATAATGAAAGTGAGCATGAAAGTGAACAAATGATGCAGACATTTGGCAGAATAAGGAATTATAATAATTGTGTCATTATTGTACAGTGATGAATAATGTTGGAATAGAAAAGACAAAAATAATCAACGTGTTCAAAGCAGTTCTTTTCTTACAATTAACTGAAATCAATAATCATTTTGTAGAACGCGTGATTTGGAAAAAAAAGTCATTTACTGTGTTATATAAACTGAAAACGAATTCCATTTTGCAAAAATGGAGACTTTGCCAAATTCAAAGTTTAAGTTTGCTGAATTATACAACAAAAATTGTTGTAATTTGAAATATCTCTTGCACACAAATATAAAATAAGTAAACTTAAAGATTTTTAGAATGACAAAACGTTTGTTGTGTGCATGATTATATTACAGTCAATATCCGTGATAAAGTAGAAGCATTGTTTTAAGCAACATAAATCATCTGTAACTCCTGAACTGAAATAGAAGATATCAATTGCACTTGTTGCATGGAATAGTAAATAAATGCTTACTGTTATCATTGGTTTCAGGAGCAATAAGGTACTTACTCAGGTTATTCTACTGAACATTAATCAGATGGTAATGGACGTCTTTGTGTAGCTCTATGTGTACTGTTTAGCGTGGACATTGGTTTCAATAAAATTGATACATTTACTTGAATTAGGAACAGATTGATAATTGGATGCGAATGATCTGATTTAAAATCTGACAGTTTTTTATATTTACTATGATTGCTGAGTGAAACGTTCTGAAACCATCATGCAATCAATGGGATAAGTGAGAGTTGGCAAATCCAACTTTCAAATGAACACTACCTGATATTTTCACACCATTTCAATGTCACATTTAATATAAATAAATGACTGGAAAGCTAAAATCAAATCTCACGCAATTCATAAATTGACCAGTAATTTAAAAAATGATAAATAATATCATGTGACATTTGTTGATTTTACTGAAGAATAAATTGATCTTTTCTCATATTTATAGCACTGGAACATAAAATTCTATGTGTTGTTTTAACTAAGATCGACAGAACAAGAGAAAATTAATGAGTATCATGATTTGTATATTTCAGCTTTATGACTGCAACATTCTCAAATATTTTCTGAGGAATATTGATTGAGTGGAATTAGATACATCTTGCTATTAGTGACCAGAAGAAAGTATATAGCAGATACTGTGATTATTGGAATGAACGATGATACCTCCTTATAATCTACTGATATTGTGATTGGATATACAGTAAATGTCAGCATCAAAGTACATTATAATCAAATCAATTCAAAAATGTTTCCAAGTTTAAAATAAATACAATATTCACAATGATTGAGAGATTGCACATTGCAATGTCCTTGCAGTATTTATTGTACGGAAACATAATTCCACATTTATACCCCTTACTGGATTGCACAATTATTATATATAAGATATATTAGCAACAAAGGGATTTTAAAAATCATATTCGTGAATTTGAGAATAATGAGATATCTCATCTTGATATTAGACTGAGTAATATATAGAAATGAAGAATAATATTGCAGGGAAACATAATTGGAGCTCTCTGAATTTCAAAGGCTGAGATAATTGTTATGTTTCACCTGAGCAAAAATCAGATATTTACAAAGAATTTTGCAAGGGATATTATTGGTCATTTTGTCTTTGGATTGGCCTGAACAAATATGTATTAATATAGTAGCATTGACAATCATGTGTAATTGCTGGGCTGAAAAGTAAGAGGATAGCTCTTGTATTTATTGGCAAGAATTATAATGAAATGTTTACTGTGGTTACTGCAATCAGTAGCAATAAGATCAAGATCAATGGCTGTTAGAATCCTTGGCCACTCGTAATGAAGAATAAACACTGCTGTGAGCAATACGTATCTTGGATAATTACAGAACAGAAATTTCAGAAGACACTCATTGTATTTACTGGAGGGAATGATAATCAGATGCTTACTGTGGTGATTGATCTCAGGAACAATAAGACAGTTACTCAGATTATTCCACTGAACAGTAATTAAATGATCATGAGACCATTGTCTGGCTTTATGAATAGTGTTTTGTGTGAGCATTGATTTCAAAGCAATGCCATAGTATACAAGTCTACAGGTTAGGTGAGTTGGCCATGCTAAATGGCCAATAGTGTTTATGGATGTGTAGGTTAGGTGCATTAGTCAGGGGAAATGTTGAGAAATAGAACAAGGGAATGTGTCTGGGTGGGTTACTCTTCGGAGGGTCTGTGTGGACTTGTTGAGACAAGTAGCCTGTTTCAACACTGTAGGGATTCTATGACTCTATGATTCTTTGATTTAGGAATAGATTGATAAGCGAGTGCTAAAGATACTATTTAAAGTCAACAAAATCTTTATGTTTAGTAGAATTGCTTAGCAAAATGCATTGAAGCCGTCATACACAAAGTGAGATAATTGGAAGTAGTATTGTGATATTTTAAATTTGAAAAACCCTACAGTGTCCTCAAATCTAAAATTTAGAGACAATGAAATGTGATACATACATTTATTAATGACCTGAAGATAATAAATTGCAGATTCTGTGATTATTGGAATGAACAATAGACAGAGCAAATCCAAAATTGGATTGAAAAGAAATTCAAACTCTGCTTAGATATTTTCTAATCACCATTCTAAGCTGTTTTGGTGCATCTCTGTTGAAGATGGGAACTCAACGCACACTTCCTGGTCTCGTGGGAGACACTCTACTGGAGCTCCACAGGTTCCTTTCATTATGTTCCCACCAAGGAAGGGTGGGATTATAATTAATTGTGATTACTCAAATGAAAATTAACCAGTGTTCACTCTGATAATTGGGCTGGGAATTAATTTGACTGTTTCTATGCAATGGACTGAGAATGAAATGGTAATTCACAATAATGATGGTACTAAGTATATAGGCTCTAACGTAAAAATTACTATCGTGACAATTGAAGGAAAAATAAATAGATATATCATGCGCTTATTGTAAATTCATGAAAAATACAACTGCTGAATATGTTTAAAGCAATTTTTCTGATAATGAAAAGATAATTAGAATGCTTAGCACCAGGTGGAATCACCAAAACAAAAATTATTCACTTTGACTATTCAGTTGCAGGCAGCTCCCCTTCCTTCCACAAATGTACAACTTCCAACAATTCAAAATGTACTCTGATTGATAAAGCGAAGAACAAACACATGTACGTTTTTTTCTCGTGTTTACAAAAAAAAGTCACAAATTTGAATATTTTTAGCTTTAAAATATTTAAACCTTGCTGAGATCAGAAATACAATAAGCCTTCACGTTGAAGAAAAATGTAATCAAATCAAATCAAAATATACATCAATATTCACAATAATTGGGAGAGTGAACACTGCAATATCTTTCTATCAGTTGATGTACTGAGCCATAATTCCACTTTTATATCCCTTACTGGATTGATCAGTTATTAGATATTAGCAATAACTAAATTATTAATATGCTGTCAGTGAACTGAATATTAAAGAGAAATCTCACATTGCTGTTTGAACAGACAATGTTCTAAAATAAACAGTAATTATTGGTGAAATGTCATTAGATATCTCTGAATCGATGAGGCTATGGTTACTTTGATTGTTGAAATGAGTGGCATTCAGATATTTCCAATGAGCATGGGATGGAAAATCAATCTTTTTGGTATAGACGTAAAAAAAAGTTTTATTGGAGTATTGTCAATAAGAAATATAGGATTAAATTATGATGTGCATCTCACCTTACCGAATATTTTCAAGTTTTCTAAAATGTTTCTAGTCCAATCATCAGTTTAAAAGGGGTCATTTTGGTTCAGCAGATCAGTAACTGCAAACATTTTCAACACATCTCCATCAAAGCTGATAATTCAGAAAAAAATACCAAAGCAATACCAAATGATAAAATATATCTTTAGATTAGAGTCAAGTTCATTCTCTACTTATTTTATTCCTATTTTTGACACCAGTGACTAAATATTGATTAGATTAAATGTCATATGTGTTAGACATGAGTTTTCTCTCAAAGATCTGTGCAACACAGGAATGGGCCCTTTGGCCCATAACGTTGTGCGGAACATAATGCAAAATAAACTCACCCCTTCTGTCTACCCTTGGTCCATATCCTTCCAAATTATCTAAATGAACATTTAAAAAGCCCTAATGTATCTGCCTCTACCACCAACCCTGGAAGTTCATTCCAGACACCTACCACTCCCTTTGTAAAAAACAAATTGCCCCTCACATGCCCCTTGAACTGTCTCCCCTAACCTTAAATGCATGTCACATACTTTTGACGTTTCAACTCTGGGAAAACCATTTTGACTGTCAACCCTATTTACGTATCTCCTGATTGAATAGACTTGCATCAATTCTTCCTCCATCCTCAGCTACTCCACAAAAAAGCAACCTGAGTTTTTCTCACGTCTCCAAATCCAGGCAGCATCCTGGTAAATGCCCTCTGTACCCTCTCCAAAGCCACCATACCCGTCCTATATTGTGGCGAATAGGAGTGAATACAATACTTTAAGTATGCCTTAACCAAAGTCTTATAAAGTTGCAACATGCCATCCTGATTCTTGTAATCAGTTCCCTGACCAATAAAGGCAAGCATGCCATTTGCCTTCCTGACCACCCTATCTACTTGCATGGTCACTTTCAGGGAGCCATGGTCTTGAACGCCAAGATCCCTTTGAACAACAAAGCTGTTCAGGATCCTGCCATTACCTACTTTTCCTTAATATTTGAGCTCCCAAAGTGAGACACCTCACAGTTGTATGGATTAAACTTTGCCTTTAATTTCTCTGCCCATATCTGCAATTTATCTTTTTCCTGCTGCATTCTTTGACAAACCTCTACATTATCCACAGCTGCACTGAAATTTGTATCGTCTGCAAACTTATTAACTCACCAAATTAGATTTTAATCCATGTCACTTATATATATTTGTCCCGCAAACAGAAGGGTTCCAGTGCAGATCCCTGTGGGAAAAAGACAGAAAATGAGGAAAATGCAGAATTCTTGAATAAATGAGGTTTCTTTCAATGACAAAACTATTCTGATGAATAATCTCTGAAGGTGTGATTTTTGTTTTGAAATTAACCCAATATTTTAATTCTCAGTTTACTGATCTTATTGAATATCTAGTACAAACTGCTGTGAAAATATTGAATCGTTTTAAGTGTTTAGTTCTAACATTAATTATTCTTTAATTGTAATTTCAACTATCACACCATCATGAGAGTTGAATCTATTATTTCTTAGTGCCAGTATCATGATGAAATATTTACACTCGTTTCAGGTCAACACACCTGCAATCAAGCAAAGTTTTCTCACCCAACACTCATAGTAACTATCTCATTCTCTATCATTTGAATTCTCATTTTAATTAAATGGTCATTGATCAGTCTTATCAATTAAGAGATGACTAACTAGTTTTCACATCAATATTTCTGTTCTTTCCAACATATTGTACAATTACATTGCAGTAAGGGTTTCTCATCTTTCTTAAATTTGTTATCAGCTATTTTTTGTCTTATTTCCAGTATCCACAGTTTTTTGCGTCCTTGTATTAATTGTATTTCATTTCAATGCTAACATTTCTATATTTCTAATTATTACAATAAGAGCTAAGTATTTTTCATGTTAAACATTGTATTAATTTCACGTGTTTCTTGTGTATACAAACCAGAATTAACAAATGTTTGCTCTATTCTTTTACAATAAATCTTGAATTCTTAGAAATCACGATTTTGTGAAAATGAGGGAAATTATCTTTCGATTAATAGTCACATTGAATGACTAATGCTTTACTTCCAAGTCATGTGCATTACAAAGCAGTTTAATTTTGAGTACATAAATGACTGCTTCAAACATATTTAATTACTTGATTATCATGAGATTTATATTTGTTTAAGATCATTGTCGCTTCGTTCCAACATTTTTATGAATTACTAATTCCTTTTATCAGTCCATTACACACTGGAATTGTCGAATACAACCCAGTCTGATTATCACAATAAATATTTGAGCAGTTTTCCCTGTGAGTAACCACCGTAAGTATGTGATTATAGTCCTGCCCTTCTTGCATAGGAACATTATGTAGGGCTCTGGTAATGTCTGTACTGAAAGACCAGGAGGTATGGATTCAATTCTAAACTTCAACAGAGATGTGTCAAAGCACATCAGAGTTGATTAGAAAATATCTAAGTGTCTACTGAATTATTTTTCAATCCAACATTTTCTCAACTTGTATTCGTTGTTCATTGTAATGTTCACAATATCTTGAATTTATTTGCTTCCGTTCACTGACTAAACTATGAATGTTATTATGCTGCTTCTAAGTACCTCTCAACTTTTAATAACTTTGCAGTCATAAAGATTCTACAGTGTAAATTACATTTAAGGTAAGGGAAAACGATTTAAAAGGGATCTGAGGGGTGTTAGGACGGGCTACCGTCCCGTGTTCGTTTGAAGGAGAGAAACACTGGATCTGATTCAAAATATAAGCTGTTTACTGAGAGAGAAACGTACACAAAATACAGTGAGGTGTTTATAGCTCACTGGAGAAAGCGCCTTCTGTTTATTGTTCTCTTTGTCTAGCTTTTTAGCCCCTCGCATCCCAATGCTACATCCTTATTTGGTAGGATACGGTATACTCGTATGGCATTGGTCCCAAGCTGATAACATTCTGTTACCTCAGTTTGAGCTACGTGCAATCTAACACGGTTCCAGTGTCCTGTTATCTTTTCACCCTCCCTGGGGCCTCTTTATGCCATCAGCTTTTCAGTCTGCTCCTAGTGTAACATAATGGTCTACTGCTGCCTAGTTTAGCTAACAATTTCCAGACTTGCTAATACTACCTTACGTGAGCACTACCTAACAATAAAGTTTCTTAACACAACCTAACTTTAATAATGCTTCCTAACAGGGGCAACTTTTTTCACAAAGTGTGTTTGTCTCACATGGAATGAGCTGTGAGAGGAAAGGCGGTGGCTGGTACAATTATAACATCTAAAAGACTTTTGGACAGTTACATGGATAGAAAACGTCCAGAAGGATATGGAACAAACACAGGAAAATGGGGCTAGTTTAGTTTAGGGAACCTGGCCGGGCTGCCTGAATGGCCTGTTTCCGTGCTGTATCAAGCTAGCATAGTACAATTCAAACTTGACTGCGATGGGTAAAGGAGAGAACAAACGGGTGTTGATTCTATTTTGCGTCCATAAAAAAGTGACATAAATTTTAAATAATTTTGTCACAAGAAATAGTTCACTCTTATTGTGATCAGAAATACAATGAATGTGAGCATTGAAGTCAAATGTAATTAAAACAATTCAACTGTGTTTATATGGTTAAAATAAAAATTGATATTCACAATCATTGTGAGTTTGTACACTGCCACATCTTCACATTCCTTCATGTACTGAGCCGTTATTGCATTTACTGAGCATAAATATATCCCCGACTGAACTGAACAATAATTAGATGTTAGCAACACTTAGATTTTGAAAATCTATCAGTGCACCGTGAAGAAGGAGAAATTGATGTAATTTTATCCTGATCGATGATCCAACATTTGTGTCTGAATCAGGAAGGAAGTAAGGAGATAAGCAAAGTGAATATCAGAGTGACCACAAGATACAGTCCATGACATGTGATAGAAAAAGGAATTTGCATAATTTCATGGTTATTGAACGTTAATAATTAATTACCTCCGCAGCTACTGAAGCAGTCCAAGTCCAAGTACAACAAGATCTGGACAATATCCAGGTTTGGGCTGACAAGGGGCAAGTAACATACATCCCACACAAATGCAGGCAATGACCATCACGTATAAGAAATAACCTAACCACCATCCCTTGACATTTGATGGCGTTGCCATGACTGAACACCCACTATCAACATCCTGGGAATAATCATTGATTAGAAACTGTATTGGTCTCACCACATAAACACAGTGGCTACAAGAGTAATTTAACTGAAAGCTTGTCCAACAGCGACTAGAAACAAGACAGGAGTGTGATGGAATACTCCCCACTTGCCTGGATAGTGCTGCCCTAACAACACTCAAGAAACTTGATACCATCCGGAACAAAGCAGCCGGCTTGATTGGCACAGCATCCACAAGTATCCACACCCCACCACCACTGATGCTCCGTAGCAGCAGCGTATACTATCTACAAGATGCACTGCAGGAAATCACTAACCAGCATCTTTCAAACCCATGACCACTTCCATCGAGAAGGACAAGGGCAGCAGCTAGATGGAAAGACAACTATCTTCAAGTTCCCCTATAAGGTACTAATCACCCTGAATTGGAAATATATAGCTGTTCCTTCACTGTCGCTGGGTCAAAATCCTGGAAATCCCCACCCCAAAGATATTGTGCTGTATAGCCACAGCAGGTAGACTGCAGCGGCTCAAGAAGACAGCTCACCACCAATTTCTCAAGGGCAACTAGGGATGGGCAATAAATGCTGGGCCCAGCCAGTGACACCCACATCACATCAAATAAATATTTTTAAAATGTCTACAAGATCAAACCAGCTCCACACTGTCCTAGCTGCAATCTCTGCCCCTTATTGAAAAGGATAAAAGAATCTGACCTTGCTCAACTTTCTCTTCAAAACCAAGTACAGTATTCACCCCAGCCCTCTCTTATATGAACCAGCAGCATTTCCACCACCAACAGTAGATCCTCTTAAAATATTTTGTCAGTAACTTTTAATTAACTGGTTACTACAATTACAATGCAATCTCTACAAACAGATCAAATACCTTCTTTGCAACAACAAATTTTCTGACAACTTTTCTCGATCTTTGTCATTCTTTTTAGTTAGATGAGGTAGGGAGGGATGGAAACACGACAGTGATGTAAGATATATGTAATACAGTGAGACAGGAAAGCTAGTATGGCCCATGTTGACTCTTAGACCCCACACAGTGAAGCAACGCATTCACTGCATAATAAACATAACACAACATTTCAACCCCACTAACACCCGGCGTGACAGAAATAAAATGTGGATCGGTTGGACAGGATAGGTTTGTTACAGTTAGAGTTTGGGAGAGTGAGGGGTGACATGACTGAAGTATCTAACATCCTGAATGGTTTGATAAGGTGGATGTGGAAAGGATGTTTCCACTTGTGAGTCATTCCTGAACTAGAGGGAACTGCTTTAAAATTGGGTTCACCCTTTCAGGACAGCTATGATGATATTTGTTTCCCATCAGAGGGCTGTGCAAATTTGGAACTCTCTGCCACAGAAGGTGGGCTCACTGAGTATTTTTAAGACACAAGTTGATAGATTCTTGTGAAGGGACGTTGAGGGGAGATGGAAGACAAATCACTAACAGATCAGGCCTGGCCTTATTGAATGGTTGGGCTCGAGGGGCCGAATGGTCTCCTTCTGCTTCTCTCTCACATGATCCAAGGAAAGAGATCTTTGTTTAAAATTCATTCACTGGGATGTAGGTGCCACTGGCTGTGTGCAACATTTATTACCCAGAGGGCAGGTAAGGGCCAACCACATTGCTGTGGGTCAGGAGTCACATGTAGGCCAGACCAGGTAAGGATGGCAGTTTCCTTCCCTAAAGGACATCAGTGACCCAGATGGATTTTTCCTGACAATCGAGAATAATTTCATCAATAGACTCATATTGCTAGATGAATATTAAATTGAAGTTCCACATCTGTCGTGGTGGGATTCGAATGAGGGACCCCAGAATATTCGCTGGGTCTCTGCATTAACAGTTTAGCAATGATACCACAGGACTGTTACCGAGCTACAAAGGGTGGAAACCAAAACCTTGATCAAACTGGGAGAATTAAGGAGCGTTGAAGGGAATGGGGGAAGAGAATGACCAAGTTTAGGTTCAAGGCAACTGAAACTAAAGCCACCAACAGGGAGGAGAATAAAGTAAGAAACCCTCACACAGCTGGAATTGGATAAGTGCAGATACCCCAGGGAGGTGTGGAACTACACAGGGAGGACAGGGTGAAGGCCCGGGTAGGTTTAAAAGCAGTGAACCAAATTTTGAAATTTTCTTCATGAACATAATGTAGATCAGCTTAAAACTGAGGTAGGTGTCTGACGCAACTTGCTGCAAGGACACAGACAGTAGAATCTGAAGTGATCATGAGGATATGGAGGTAGAATGTGGGAGACAAGCTGGGACTGTATTGGAATAGTCATGGTGAGAGGGAACAAATGCTGGATGCAGGGTTTCAGCAGCTGATGGACTGACGCTGAGGTGAGCCATCGGAAACTGAGCAAGTGACCACCATCTAATAGGACAGAGAAACTGGTCCCTCAGCAATAAACTGACTGACCACGTGGCTGTCAGTGACTCCAACACAAGTGAATGGAAACATTGCTCAGAGCCTGTTTCTGTAACAATCAACACAACCAGGAAATAAAAAAGAGAATAATTCGCTGAAAACAAGGCCCTGCTCTGTTAGAGTCTAAACTATTCAATGTTCAGTTACTGAACATTATTGATTCACAGAATATTCTAACCTGCACAATCACAGTAAAAGGGGAAAGTAAACAACATTCTTGGCAAAGACATAATGAAACAACTCCTTGTATCAAAACAGCTGAGAACAAAGGGGCTGAATCCTCCACAAACTGACAAACACAGATACCATCGGTTTATAGATAGACAATGAAATTCTTCAGAAAAACACTACCCTGCCAATGGTGTGTGAACTGCCACTTATTTCCTTTGAAAAGAATCTCTGTTTCCCCTCAGAAAAGCAGGTGTGTCGCGCACTTACAGACTGACTTACAGACAAAGGAAACCTGATCTGAGACTCGCAGGTTAGTTAAGCTATTAGTGACAGCCCATTGCACACAACAAGAGCTTAGACCACAACAGATTCTAGTGAAACCAACAATGCAATGAAAAAGGTGAATTAGTCTTTATAATCATGCAGCCTCTCTCAATCAAATAATCCTAGTCAACTTCCAAACATTTTTAAACTATTAATACCAATGTATACATATTTATTTCCTTCCCTAATTTCCTCCAAAAATATATCTAATTATTCTCTTCAAAGTACATTTTGAATTGTCAATTCATAATCACAATTCATTTCCAATTATTCTTAGAACAAAACAACTTGCAAACTAAAATAGTTTTCATGTCAATAATGACACTGGAAACTTTGTTATGTAGTTTGCCCATATGTCCAAATATTGTTTTGGTTCATTATTGCAGTGAAGCTAAAATTAAAGTCTATTTATTTTCTCTGATATCCTTCCATTACTTTATTCCCTAATAACAATGCCCATGGTGTAATGGGTGACAAGCATTAAAATAAAATCGAATTTTCATTGCAAGAACTGGTACAAATGATCACATATTATTCAGTTCATTCATTGTCGTTGATGTTAAGAGTTATTTTCACTGTATGATCATGTTAAATTCACTTAAATAATCACAGTACAATTCTCACCTCTATAGATCTGTAAAGTGAATGTCAAGTTATAAATATTTCAAGTAAAACCAAATTCACATTTTGTTCTGTTTTATTCCAGGAATGATGGAATGTGTTACATTATTATGAGAAACAGGAACAAGTGAAGGTGGTGGCTCTCAGACGTGAGGCCTAAAAGCCAAAGGACCAGGTAGTAGTGACAGTGGGGGATGTACCTAGTGCCCCACTCTCCTTAGAAGGCAGTGAGGATGGTGACACTGGCTAGAACAGGTTAGATGACAAAGCTCCCACGTATCAATAGGGGGACGGCAATGGGTGGGATGACCCACCACCCTGGAAGGCCCAGAAGGCTGTGTCCATGGCACCGCTGTGCATCAAAGCTCAACTTGGCTAGACAGTAGGGAGCAACAAAGGGAACTGACAGAAACCAAACCTTAACCGTTTACCCGGCTGAATGACAGGTGTTGGTGAATGACCACCCAGCCTGATAGAGAAATGGTAATAATGGGCCTCATTGAGACAATATGGATGAATTAATTGAGGTACACAGTCTCACCGAAGATGGTGTCAGCCAAGATTTCTCAGGCCAAGATGCCCTGACGTGTACAGCAGAAGCTGTCCCTGCAATGAGAGGGTGGGTTTGTGAGCCAGTTCCTCCCAGTGCACAGCCGATCAGTGGCTCCAGGCATTTACAGATATTGCAGGGACACACTGGGGAGGGGACAGGCTGAATGGGCTAAAATAACCTTGGTGTCTCAGGGACTCAAGGGTAATACCGTGGATCATACAGAGAGAAAGCCTGAGGTGTGTAATGACCACGGGGGATTACCAAACCCCAAACTGCGATGATTAAATAGGTTTGATGTGTTTAAAAGATGACATGGGACCCTATTTAACTGTAATTATAAACATGGGACTCCCAGTGGGAGATAATTCTAACCAAATGCTGAATTGGTCATGAGAGCTGAGGCAAACGCAGAAACACAGAGGAATAGCTTCAGTCCAGGGAGGGTAATCAGACCCACAATATTACAAGGGAAGCAGGAAAGGGCACACAGCCAAGGAACGGAGGCAGAGAGAGGGAGATAGATGTTCACATTGTGTGTGGCATGTGCTCACGTAGGCACATGCAGAGCCCATGAATATTTATTGATGCTGTGTTTGCTGTATTAATAAATATTAATACAGGAGCAGGTATATCAGTTACCGATATGGATTTGCCCCCACCCTCTCAATTACTAAAATGAGAGCATTTGGAGAGGGAATCGAGGAAGCTGGATGAAATAATCCGATGCAGATCACCGATATGGCAAAATATACTCAGATATGGGAGTGTGAAACTGAGGAAGGGACCATTCTGGGAGTTGCCATTTTAGAACAGTTCGGAGCAACTATTGATGTAGAGACCTGAACTGTAATATGGGAACAACCTGGACAGGCCTGAGACAGGAAGCAAAGGAGAGGCGACATCTCCAGAGTAGTTGCATTGCAGGGAGAATGGAGCAGTCAGGGAATCTGGGGAGTTATAGCTAGGACCCAAACAGCAGTGCGGGGAACTCAAACAGGAATGTGGGTTATTATCTGTGGATCCTGTAAAGATCGAGGGCCCGCTCACTCCCCACACACACAGGATCCCATTAAAGCTGGGGCTGAGGAGGCAGTCATTGTGACAGTAACAGATTGAGAGAAGCAGGGAACAGTCAGACCAACAGTATCCCAAACTAATTCACTGAATCCAGACGGCTCATCCCACCTCACTATTGATTATACCTCCCTCAGTAAATCCGCCACTAAAGAGTATCCTACAGTAGCAAACCACACCACTGTATTTAATGGATTGAAATCGCAACAGGATATAGTCTCAGCCCTTGATATTGTGAATGGGTTCTGGTCCATAATGGCAGAATAAGCTGGTGTTTACTATCGAAGGAAAACAGTACACCTGGATCCAGTTATCTCAGGGATCCCATAATATTCCATTATATCCCACCGATGTATGGCTGATGGAGTTAGTCTATTTAATCTTACCAGCACCTCATTACCTCAGTTGGTGAGAAAGAACATATTCAAATATTAAACATAGTTTTGTGTCAGTTCAGGCAGGCCGGGCTTAAAATTAACCCACAGAGAATGCAACTGGGAAGGTAAGTAGAGGCGTACCTGGGACATCATATCAGGGAGATCAAATCAGGAAGGCAGAGGGGATAATCCCATTGGAACGAAAGGCCATGATTTTAAAACTATCCATCTGCACATCGCGAAGGGGTAAGGCAAACTCTAGATTGTTTAATTATTGGAGGCCTTTTGTGGAGGCCAGAATTGGCAGAACCATCACGAGCCCTGACAGAAGCACTGATATTAGCCAGGGGTCAGGGAGTCAGCATATACACAGTCAGTCAGCATGCGTTTGGTATTGTTCATGACCATGTGTTGGTCTGGGCTCGGTGAGGGTACAGCACCCTGTCTAGGGGCCATATAGAGCATGAGGAACCGGTCAGAGAGTTAGTGGAAACAGCTACCTTTCCCAAAGAAGCAGCAATAATGAAGATTAGAGCTCACAGGGAAGTAGAAACCCCACACCAACAGGGCAGTGAGTATGTGGCTAAGGCAGGTAAAATACTGACTGAAACAGTGCAGACATTTGAGGAGATGGCAGTAGCAGTAGCTGCAGAAGTGAGAGAAGAAGGTTGAAAGATATTCCCAGAAACAGCCCCACAACAGGAGAAAGAGGAATGGGAAAAGGTTGGGGCAGTAATTGGACAAGACAGAGTCTGGATGATCCAGCAGTGCCACCACACTGTATAAGACAAACATTATTAAAAACATATCATGGGTCAGCCCATATTGGGCAGGATACAATGCACCACTACAGGGGGAGGCCTAGAACAGAGAGAGATACAGCAGCTTTTTGGTGAAGGGGTATAGTCTTGTACACACTATATGAGCCAGGGAAAGCAATCAGGATAAAATGGAGGCAGCAGCAGGGACCCAGGGGCCCATGGGAACAATTACAGATGGATTTTACATACACCCCCATCCCAATCTCAGGGAAGGAAATCCTGCTGGGTCTTAATAAACAGGTTTACGCCGTGGGTGGAAGCATTCCACTGCAGATTTTGACCAATGGACACATGTTACAGGGAATATAGTTAAACAGCTCTGTGCCCTGTTTGGTACTGAACAGAAATCCCATCTCCCATCCCACCCCCAGAGCTCAGGTACAGCAGAAGGAATGAAGCAGACACTGAAAGCTAGTCTGACTAAGGCCCTCCCAGAGACAGGCAGAGATGGGTTAGAGTACTCCCCACCATCCTAATTAAATTGACATCAACCCCAGCAAAGGGAACAAGGCAATCCCACTTTGAATTAGTGACCGGACGGACTACGCAGGTGCCACAGGGTGTGGCAGTGGGAGTGCCCGAGATGTCAAATGGCAAGGATAGCGTTAAACAATTCTTGAATGAACTGGCAAAGCAACTGCATGAGCTGAGAGAGGAAGTTGCAGAGGGACAGAGAATCAGAAACTAGGAAATGGAGCACAGAAATATCCGAGCTGACATTCCAAACCCAGGAGATCGGGTCGGGACAAAATATTACCGGAAAGCATGAAGGAAACCCAGCCTTACTTGGCTGGGGAAGCCACAGAGTTCTCGAGAGGGAACTGTCCCATCATGCTTAAGTAAGGAGCGCTGAATAAAGGTCACCACGCTGCTAAACTCAGGCTCCTCTTTGATACTTCTCCCAGCAACAGTTGTGCAGGGACATGTTGCTGGCTGGAGGTCTGTGGCCGGTGTCTCTGTTCCACAAGGATCAGAACTGGGACATCTGTTGTTTGCAACATATATCAGTGATTAGCAAGTAAATGTAAACAACTGAATTAGCAAGTTTGTAGATGGTACAATTGATGAAGCTGTAAACAGTGAAGAATGTTGTCAAAGGATCCAGCAAGAAAGATCAGTTAGAAGGTTATACGGAGAAAATACAGATAGATCTGATTTGGACAAATGTCTGGTGATGCATTTTGGGAGGCACATTGCAAGAGGAATGTATACACTAAACGGAAGGGCCCTGAGCAGCATTAATATACAGAGGGATCTTCAGGTACACGTTCCCAGCTCCCTGAAAGTGGTGAAGGAGGTGGATGGCAGGCTTGCCTTCTTCTGTCAGGGGGGTGATTATAAAACTGTAATCAGGCCACCTTTGGGGTATTTTGTGCCATTTTGATCACCGCATAAGGAGGGTGTGGAGGCTTTGGAGAGATTGAAAACAGGTTTACCAGGATGTTGTCTGGATTGGGAGAGGTTGGAACGACTTGGATTGCTGTCACTAGAAAGTCAGTGGCTGCGGGGTGACCCAAGAGGCACAGAGTGAATAATCTGAATCTTTTTCCAAGGTGGAAAGACAAATTCTAGAGACCAGAGGTTTAAGGGGAGAGGGGGACGTTTAAAGGAAATGAAAACCAAAACAACTGCAGATGCAGTAAAGCAGAAACAAAAACATTTTTGGGGAAAGTTCAGCAGGTCTACCAGCATCTGTGAAGAGAAATTAGCGATAACGTTTCTGAGGAAGGGTGACCAGACCCTAATCATTAACTGATTTTTCTTCACAGATGCTGCATGACCTACTGAGCATTTCCAACAACATCTGTGCAGGTTTAAAGGAAGTTGTGTCAGGCAAGTTTCTTATGCAGAAGGTGGTCAGTGACTACAATGTGCTTGCCTGAGAGATGGTAAAAGCAGAAACAATCACAATGTTTAAGAGGCATTTGGGCAGACACATAAGCAGGCATGGGTTGGCAGGGATATGGATCATGTTACAGGGAGATGGAATTAGTTTGGAATGGCATCATGATCCGCACAGACATAGTGGGCCGATTATCCCAGTGCTGTCCTGTTCTGTTTTCCGGGGGGTAGAATGTGTCGAGCAAGAGATAATATTTTGAGTGGAATATGTCTCTTCATTAGAACACACAGTAAGTTGATGCATTTTGAGAGAAGCAGTGTAGAAAGGGATATATATTTGATTGGAACAGACACAGGGAGCAGGACAGCAGGATGGGGGACAATGTGTACAAATCATTCAAGGAGAGAGAACATAAAGTGTTTTGAGTAAACGTATAGGATACTGGGCTTCATTAATAGAGCGAATGATAACAAACTCATGGAAAAGATGCTGACCATTGACAAAGCTCTAGTTAGGTCACAGTCAATCATTGCATCCAATTCTGGTCAAAAGATTCCTGATCAGAATGGGCAAGTTAAAATATCTCAGAGGGGGCAGTTCCATACTTTGCTTTCTTTCAGGATGCATTGGCGACTCAAGGGTTAAACATTCTCCTGCCAACTTACTGCTGCATTGTAACAGTACGAGGCCTGTACTCTTACAATACAGACAGAACACCTCAGTAGGGGGAGGCGGACTGTACCTTCGAAATAGAACGCATTACAGCCACACATGTGGATTGCCCCGTAACCCCAGACAGAGGAATTTGCCCTTTCCAGACATTTTTTGAGAGTCCTGGGCACAACCCTGTTAAACTGCCTCCCGCTCCCATTGTCTTACCTCCCCTCCATATTAGCATAGGTAAGTGAATCCCCCATTTACTGAAGGAAGAACCCTTCTGCCTTAATCTCTTCCCATCAACACGTAATCAGGAGCAATACGATAATCAGTTTCTGTAATCCATCACACGTTATCACAGGACGTCGCCATTCATCAAGCTTTGTAAGGTCATAATCACCTGCTTTAAACTGTGTAATGACAATCGCCCATGTGACTGATATGTCTTTGTCTAATTCCTATTAAATATACTGTCTCTGTGGGTAAGGCAGAGATTCATGAAGAACAGTCTCTGCAAGTAGGCACTTGGCTACTTTACAGACACTTTGAAACTCTCGCTGGCTGTCCAATAATAAAGCTACTGCTGTTGTGCAAAAAACTTGTCTCGTCTGGATTTGTGGAACAAATTAGAAATCAATAATGAATGATATGAGCGATCTTCAGAGTTTGGAGTACAGACTTACTGGAGTGGTTTACTGATGAAGAAAATGCAGTCACTGAACTGATTTGAAGAAATTTGTATTTTCTTTAAGTAAACTAGTTGAATATATTTTTGATAGAGCTGTATAAGATTAGAACACACCTAGATATAGCAAACAAAAATATCTGTATTCGATAGGTGATCGCGCAAGAATTAAGATCAGATGTAAAGTTTTGATACAGCGGGAGATGAGCGAGTGTTTCTGCTGACTGTATTGGCTGGAGATATGCAGAACATACTGCCTATTATGGTGGTGCAACCAGAGAAGATGAATGATTGATAAAAACAATTAGATCAGATCTGAGGGAAATAAAATTGCAGAGTTTGGGGTACACATGGGGAATGTGAATATGGGATTCTGCTACAGAGAGCCAGCTTGGATTTGATGGGCCTCTCTCTGTGCTATAATGCATTTTATTTGGACCTACTTAACTTGCTCTGGTCACGATTAAATTGTCATTTAGGTAAATCTGCTCAGTGTTCCTACTCAGTCCAACACAGGCTGTCCTTCCACAGCAGGAGATAATGTTTACTGCTTTATACTGGGTTCTGGGAGGGGGGAGGGGGCGGTGGGTGGGGTGTGTAACGGTGTGTATAATAGCCTGCCAGCACTTATCTGAAATCAAAACACTAGTGAGGCAGACTCTAGACTTCTAGATAGACTCTGGAAATGTGGGGAATGCCAGAAGGGAATTTTTTTACCCATTCCCACCTGGAAACTGGCCAAACCAGTCAGACTGGGGAGAAGCTGTTCACCTGCTCTGTGTGTGTGTGGGGGGGTGGGGGGGGGTGGGGGGGGGGGGGGATTCACTCAGGCATCCATCCTGCTGAGACACCAATGAATTTACTCATAACCAGAACTTGAAGGACTTTTTTTTCTCTTATTCACACCAAGTAATGAACAATTGGCAGTTCATAAAGTTTTTTGCATATAGAGAACTTAGCTTTGGGAACGTTCACAGCAATGTTGAACATGTACAGATTCACACTGGGTAGAGACTTTTATTTTCCTTTATTCATTCACAGGATGAGGGTATCGCTGGCCCGGCAGCATTTACTGCCCATCCCTAATTGCCCAGAGGGCAGGTATGAATCAATCCCATTGCTGTTTATATTGATATTAATCAACATGAATGTCAGACTAGATTAATTATCATCAAACTCAAATCCATTTGATATTCATATATTTACAATCAGTTTTCAATTCACCAAATGTAGCTGAAGGTAATAATCTTCAAGTGATTTTAACAGAGAAGGTACCTGAATACTTGTTCAGCAAATTAAAGTTTGTTGTGTTTAGATAGTAATAATTTTAAAAAAGTAAGGTGACTTGAGAATAATGGAAGAAGCTGATTATGGTGGGTAACTGATAATCTTGTTTTAATCTGAAGTTAATTTCGAATTAGTTAACAAATGGTAGGGAATCCGAGCCCCATGGAGTGCACATCCAATTCCATGTGGGAAAACCAGGACACCTCTTGTATCAGCAACAACCACAAGAACACAGAGGTGACACTGGAAATGTCAGGAACACGAGTTAATCCATGGTTAAAGTACTGCACTCACTCCTAGTCCCCACGTTGATGTGTTCTCACCAGAGAGGGTACAGAGGAGATTGATCAGAATGTTTCCATGATTGGAGAATGTCTGCTCTGAGGAAAGGTTGGATAAGTTGGGGATGTTTTCCGAGGAGGATGAGCTGAGATTTAATTGAAGTGATAAGATGCTGAGGAATCCAGATCGAGTGAATAGGAAGGAGCTATTCATAACAGAGAGGTCAGAAACGGGAGGTTTTAGATTGAATCTAATTCTCAGAAAGAAGGGGAGTGGATGGTGTGGAGCAGGAACTCACTGATGGGGTGGTAGAGGCAGTAGCCAGCATCACATTAGAATAATAGGACATGGATGTAACTGAAACGCTGGAACATGCAGGGCTATGGACTAAAGTCTGCAGAATGGGATCATTGCGATTTATTTGACATTTCTCCAGAATATTAAACTCAAGTCCAATTTGAGAATGTATGAATATCATCCGACCTGAATTCCAAACGTCAGACTAAATTTGTCAGTAAGTTACAGCACAGATTGAGGCCACTTTGTCCATCCTGTATGTGTTGGCTGTAATAGAACGATCCAGGTTTTACAGCGTTCTGTACTCACCAATGAGAGCAACAATTTCAGACTGTGTACTCTGCCCTCTATGTTATTATGATCTGTTTTTTCAATGTATTTTTTTGGCAGCTGCTCACCTTGCTTCCTTGTTTCTTTCCCAGCCCTAACTCCATTCCCCGTGAGGGATTACCATTTCTGCTTTTTAATCTCTCCTGTCTTCCCCCGAGTGACAGACTGTCTTTTTGTCCTTGTCTCATCCCACCTTGCTCATAACCTGTTACATTTCTGATGGTTCCCAGACCTCTGTAACTTTCACTGCGCCCCATGGGTCAATGGCATGAGTTTTGAATTCTCTTCCTCATGAGACAATTGGAAATCTTTCTGGCTGCAGTTTCCCCCAGAATTCATTTTGAAAAAAAAGAGCATTTGTGTCAGCGTCAAGTATTTGTGAGTCTTCATCCACAATCCTGAGCACTTAGACATAATATGTGACCCTCCCACAGATGTGCAGGTTTGCTGGATTGGCCGTGCTAACATGGCCTGTAGTATGTAGGTTAGGTGGGATGGGTTAGCCATGCTAAATGTGGGGTTATGGAGGTAGGGTCATTGCAGACTTGATGGACCGAATTAGTCTCTTTGTGCGCCTCAGGGATTCTGTGATTCTAACTAATTGTGATTGTCAACATGTTTTCCTCATGCCAGGTTCATTCAGCTCAGGTACACACGCTGCCTTTGGTTTTCTGTGGGTGCTCACTCCATCCTTTCCTTCTGTTTTACAGCAATTTCACACTGTATGTGAGGGTGAGAATGAATTTGTCAATACAAATACTCCAACCGAAACCCACACAGGTCAGGACCTGTTTCTGCTGCTGATGTCGCTCACAGGGAACAGTAAAATAAAGGTTCAGTCATACATCTTACAAGGACACAGAGGTTACAATCACCAGGAATGGCTACACAGCTTAAAACTCTTTTATCAAGAAATAAAGGACGCTGGAGAGACAGCCTGGTGCAAGTAGGAAGCTTTGTATCTGTATTTTCAGAGATTTGAGGTTGAAATCATTGGTTTTGAAGCATGTTTCATTGCCCCAGCTCATCAAAGGTGCTATTTAAATGTGCCTCTTTCTTTCTGTCTTTTTGTCTGAGTTAACAATCAGATGGATAGGTCATTCAGTGTCTGTGTGTTTTCCCAAATCCCTGATTGAATCTGTCTCCCCCACAATCTCAGGTGCCTCACCACACTCTGTGTCAGGGAGCAACTCTGCCGTTACAAAGAGAACTGTCTTTGCTGTCACCTCACCTCGTGCTTCCGCCTAATCCCCACTTCCCTTCATTAAATCCCAGCTGCCTCTAGTCCACCCACATGGGCATGTTGAAGAGCATAACAGGAGATTGGATTGAAACCGAGAGTTCAATAGCCAGGATGAAATAGGAAGAAGGAAAAAAAGGGTTTTTTGGATCCCAGGGGATACAGACTCCTTGTGGGGATTCCCGAGACAGCATTCCATGATGAGAGTTAGACCCGGGTGGCAGGAGAGGGAGCCACTGAACATCAGCAGGTTTGGTGCAAACACAGGAGGTGTGTTCAGTCAGTAACAGTGTTTTAGACATGGAGGTGAAGTGAGCAGTGAGGGGAAATGTTACCACAAGCTGCAGATGGACAACTGTCATTGGAACAGGAGGAGGCCATTCAGCCCTTCAACCCTGCTCTGCCATTCAATAGATCATGGCTAATTGGTGGTCTAACTTGCAATTTTCAAAACTCTCCAAACTCACCAATAAACTCCTGCAATACACAAGATGAATATTGAAAAACTAACCATCTGCAAATACTGGGAAATCGGAAACAAAATCAGACATTGCTGGAAATATTCAGGAGGTCTGGCAGCATCTGTGGAGAGTGAACCTTTGGGTCCAGTGACAAGGGCAGGTGACCAGCTGTAACTGACCATTCTGCCTTTTCTGTAACACTCTCTGGAACAGGTTCTGGTGCGGGGGGAATGAGACTGTCAATAATAACTGAGAGAAACAGGAGGACGTGCTCAATCAGAATAAAACCCATTTTGGTCTTTCACTTTTAATTCAACTGCAAACATTACTCATTATTATTTCTGAAATAGGATAATAGGCCAGAAAACAACTCTTCATGTCATTCGGCCTGGGAAACTGTGTTAATTCTGACCTGGTCCAGCCGACATGTGAGTCCAGACCCTGAATAATGGGATTGACTCTGAACCATCTCCTGGGCAGTCAGAATGGATGATAAATGCTGCCCCAGCAAGTGATGCCATGATCCCATGAACAAACAAAACAAATCCGATCGCTGTGGTTAGTTGTGAACTCGCTGGTGTTATTGGAAGGTTTATGGGGTAAAGGGAGAAGAATGGCATTCAGTGAGGTGATCCTTTGGAGAGCTGATTAGCCAATCAGCCTCCTTTTGTACAGTAACAATTCTGTGAATAATTAATTCTGAGCCCTCTAAGGAAATATCAGAGCAGGGTTTGTAAAGAGGTCAGATTGAATGAGTGTCTCGGTGAACACAAGTGAGACACAGGTACAGAGAGGCTTTGGGATGGATTAAATTAAATTTTATAAATTTGCACAGTCATCAACATTACATCAGTTAAAAATGGGAGTGATCAAGAGAGTTGAATTAGAGCAGCAAATAAATCTTCAACATTTACGCAGCTAAAGGGGATGCTGGGTAAAGATACTGTAGTTAGTGCTTATTTTATTCCAGGCACACCAGCCTAGGAGCACATCCTTCTTGTATCTATCCTATCGAGCTCTTGAAGATTTTTGTTCATTTGAAGTGTTTCATGTTTAGGCACTCCAGAGAAGACAGCTTCAAGCTCCCCAATCTCTCCTGCCAGGGCAACGCTGCTACTAGAATTCAATTCACTGGGGCATGTAACTGGCTGCTTCATGGACTGGAACTGGCAATTGAGACTGAAAGGTTACAGTACAAATTATCTTCAATGATATTGCCAGACGTGAGTGGTTTTAGGAAAATAACCTTGACTTACGGGCATTGAGTGTCAGAGCACTTCCTGTTGTGGGGCATCCTGTTTATATAGAATCTATTGATAACTATTAGAACTGACTAGCACTGGATCTGTCAAAGTGGTCAGTGCATTATGGCTGTCATCGAAGCTGGTAACAAACTTCCCATGGGTTAAAAATCGTAAATGATAGAGTAGGTACGAGGTCTGATGATACTGTTGGAGTATTGATGTTGTTGTTAATCACATTAACTCAGCAGGAGTTGACTGAATTCATATTGTCTCTTTCTGAATCTCAGGATGTCTCTGGGCAATAAGTCTCCACAAACATCAATGAGCAGGGGTCATCTGTTTAGATTTAATTTGTGATTGTAGCACGGCTGCTTCACAGCACCAAGTACAAAGTTGGAGTCCAGCCTTGGTCAACAGCCTGTGTGGAGTTTGCAGATTCTCCCCAGGATAGTGTGGGTCCCCTCCAGGTGCTCTGGTTTCCTCCCACAGTCCAAAGATTAGTGGGTTAGGTGGATCAGTTATGCTAAATTGTCCACAGTGTCCAGGATTGTGCAGACTCGGTGGATCAGCCATGGGAAATGCAGTGTTACAGGGGCGGAGTGCTCCAGATGGGATGCTGTTTGGATAGTTGGTGGGGTTTGATGGGCCAATGCTCTCCTTCCACACTGTAGGGATTCTATTCCATGATTGAGCATAAAGGCGATACAACAGGGTGTCCTTGGAGAAGGCTGCAAATGTGTTGCTGGTCAAAGCACAGCAGGTTAGGCAGCATCTCAGGAATAGAGAATTCGACGTTTCGAGCATAAGCCCTTCATCAGGAATAAGAGAGAGAGAGCCAAGCCGGCTGAGATAAAAGGTAGGGAGGAGGGACTAGGGGGAGGGGCGATGGAGGTGGGATAGGTGGAAGGAGGTCAAGGTGAGGGTGATAGGCCGGAGTGGGGTGGGGGCGGAGAGGTCAGGAAGAGGATTGCAGGTTAGGAGGGCGGTGCTGAGTTGAGGGAACCGACTGAGACAAGGTGGGGGGAGGGGAAATGAGGAAGCTGGAGAAATCTGAATTCATACCTTGTGGTTGGAGGGTTCCCAGGCGGAAGATGAGGCGCTCCTCCTCCAGCCGTCGTGTAGTTGTGTTCTGCCGGTGGAGGAGTCCAAGGACCTGCATGTCCTCGGTGGAGTGGGAGGGGGAGTTAAAGTGTTGAGCCACGGGGTGATTGGGTTGGTTGGTTCGGGCGGCCCAGAGGTGTTCTCTGAAGCGTTCCGCAAGTAAGCGGCCTGTCTCACCAATATAGAGGAGGCCACATCGGGTGCAGCGGATGCAATAGATGATGTGTGTGGAGGTACAGGTGAACTTGTGGCGGATATGGAAGGATCCCTTGGGGCCTTGGAGGGAAGTGAGTGTGGAGGTGTGGGCGCAAGTTTTACATTTCCTGCGGTTGCAGGGAAGGTGCCGGGGGTGGAGGTTGGGTTGGTGGGGGGTGTGGATCTGACAAGGGAGTCACGAAGGGAGTGGTCCTTGCGGAACGCTGATAGGGGAGGGGAGGGAAATATATCCTTGGTGGTGGGGTCCGTTTGGAGGTGGCGGAAATGGCGGCGGATAATACGTTGTATGCGCAGGTTGGTGGGGTGGTAGGTGAGAACCAGTGGGGTTCTGTCTTGGTGGCGGTTGGAGGAGCGGGGCTCAAGGGCGGAGGAGCGGGAAGTGGAGGAGATGCGGTGGAGGGCATCGTCGATCACGTCTGGGGGGAATCTGCGGTCCTTGAAGAAGGAGGCCATCTGGGTTGTGCGGTGTTGGAATTGGTCCTCCTGGGAGCAGATGCGGCGGAGACGAAGGAATTGGGAATATGGGATGGCGTTTTTACAGGGGGCAGGGTGGGAGGAGGTGTAGTCCAGGTAGCTGTGGGAGTCAGTCGGTTTATAATAGATGTCTGTGTTGAGTCGGTCGCCCGAGATAGAAATGGAAAGGTCTAGGAAGGGGAGGGAGGAGTCTGAGACAGTCCAGGTGAATTTCAGGTCGGGATGGAAGGTGTTAGTAAAGTTGATGAACTGTTCAACCTCCTCGTGGGAGCACGAGGCAGCGCCGATACAGTCATCGATGTAGCGGAGGAAAAGGTGGGGGGTGGTGCCAGTGTAGTTGCGGAAGATGGACTGTTCCACATATCCTACGAAGAGGCAGGCATAGCTGGGGCCCATGCGGGTGCCCATGGCAACTCCTTTAGTTTGGAGGAAGTGGGAGGATTGAAAAGAGAAGTTATTCAGGGTGAGGACCAGTTCAGTCAGTCGAAGGAGGGTGTCAGTGGAAGGGTACTGGTTAGTGCGGCGGGAAAGGAAGAAGCGGAGGGCTTTGAGTCCTTCGTGATGGGGGATGGAGGTGTACAGGGACTGGATGTCCATAGTGAAAATAAGGCGTTGGGGACCGGGGAAGCGAAAATCCTGGAGGAGGTGGAGGGCGTGGGTGGTGTCCCGAACGTAGGTGGGGAGTTCTTGGACTAAAGGGGACAGGACCGTGTCGAGGTATTGGGAGATGAGTTCGGTGGGGCAGGAGCAGGCTGAGACAATGGGTCGGCCGGGGCAGGCAGGTTTGTGGATTTTGGGCAGGAGGTAGAAACGGGCGGTGCGGGGTTGTGGGACTATGAGGTTGGAGGCGGTGGATGGGAGATCCCCTGAGGTGATGAGGTCCTGGATGGTCTGGGAGATGATGGTTTGGTGGTGGGAGGTGGGGTCGTGGTCAAGGGGGCGATAAGAGGAGGCGTCCGCGAGCTGGCGTTTGGCTTCAGCGGTGTACAGGTCAGTGCGCCAAACTACCACCGCGCCTCCCTTGTCTGCGGGTTTGATGGTGAGGTTGGGATTGGAGCGGAGGGAGTGGAGGGCTGCACGTTCTGAGGGTGAGAGGTTGGAGTGGGTGAGAGGGGTGGACAGGTTGAGTCGGTTGATGTCACGGCGGCAGTTGGCTATAAAGAGGTCGAGGGCGGGTAGGAGGCCTGCACGGGGTGTCCAGGTGGATGGGGTGTGTTGGAGGCGGGAGAAGGGGTCGTCAGAGGGTGGGCGGGAGTCTTGGTTGTGAAAGTAGGCACGGAGGCGAAGGCGGCGGAAGAATTGTTCAATATCTCGCCGCGTGTTGAACTCATTAATCCGAGGGCGTAGGGGAACGAAGGTGAGGCCCCTGCTGAGGACTGATCTTTCATCCTCAGAGAGGGGGAGATCTGGAGGGATGGTGAAAATCCGGCAAGGCTGGGAGCTAGGACCTGGTGTGGGACTGGAGCTGGAGCTGGAGCTGGGGGCGGGGTTAGGGGCGGGGACAGAGATCGAAGTAGGGGCGGAGTTAGACGTGGTGACGTTGCTCGACGTGGGGGCGGGGTCATGCGTCGTGACGGAAATAAGCGTGGGGGCGGGGTTACGTGAAGCGACGGGAGATGGCGTGGGGGCGGGGTTATGCGTAGTGACGAAAGACGGCGTTGGGGCGGGGAAACCTGAGGATTTGTGCTCCTGCAGGTTAGTGATGTCAGTGGGGGCGGAAGTGGCTGCGTCGACGGCAACCGGAGGGGCGGAAATGGTTGCGGCGACGGAGGAGTGGTGGTCGTTCCCGGTGGCCGCGTGGGTCGCGGGTCCGTCGGCGATTGTGGAAGCGGTTGTGTGTGTGGTGGTCACCGGGGCAGTTGTAGGGGCGGCGATCGCGGGGGCTCCGAGGTCGGTGGGGGCGGAAGTGACGTCACGGTCGGCGGCGGCCTTTGGTGCCGCGGGCGCTGTGGAGGCCACATGTGTAATGGCGTCCGACAGGCCTGTGGAAGATTCTGGAATAGTTGAGGGGCCACGAGTGTGGGGGTAAGTACATGAAAGTTTTTGGTACTTACTGTCTTTAATCTCTGATAGGGCTAGGAAGAACTGTTTGTTGAGTTTGTGGATTCTTCTGTAGATGAAGAACAGCAGGGGTCCTTTGCAGGTCTGTGAGAGTGTTGTCCTGAGCTGGGGTAGGGCTGATTGCAGGGAGTGTAAGTGGCGACGCATGGCTGCAAGGGTGGAGCGGAGGATCCGGAGGGAGGTCTGTTGCTGGAGGCTTCGGATTTGTTGTAGGTACAGGTTGTCCTGGTTGGGTCCAAATTTTGTTGGTTGGAATGTAGTTCGGAGTCCGTGTGGGATCAGTCGGTTCCTTAGGCAGGTGCTGAGGAAGGAGATGTGGCTGTGGTAACGGGTCTGTTTGAGAACGTGGCTGAAGGAGCACATAGTGTGTATCAATTCTCCCGCTGCCTTTAGATAGAGATGGGTACCGCAGCGGATACAGTGCTTTATCTCCATCGCTGCCTCCTCACCCCCAACTCTACTTTGATTTGATCCCTTCCCACTTTGTCATTTATAGTGGTTTGCTTTGCCTGTAAGGGGTGTTGTTTATAAATATTCAATTGGTTACATGGGTGGTTCACTGCTGGCGATTATATGTGAACCAAAATGGAGTAATGGGGGTGATGATGTTGATAGTGGGAAGATTGCTCAGCTGTGTGTGATAACACGTCCGGGCCAGAGAAATGGGGAATAAAGAACACTTCACAGCTCACAGAACCAGAACGGAAAAGCAGTTAAATCAAACCAAAGGTTCAGACAGGGAGGGAATATTTCCCTGGAGTTTAAGTAACTGGTGTCCGGGAGTAGACAGGATTTGTTTTACAGGGCGTTTGAAATTTTAAAAACTGTTATATACAGATAGTTTCATTTCTTTTCTTTTAGTTTTATTTATTGTGGAATAAATAGCTACATCATTTTAAAACCAAATTCACAAACATTGTGTTAAAGACAAATGTTAAATAAAATCCATCAAACCGTCCCTCGCTGAACCCGGATGTGGAAGTGCATTCGCCTGGAGGATCCCTGCCCTGCCTACTTCTTCCTAGCCGGACTCCATGGCTATATACATACATGAAGATAGTAGAAGGAGGCCATTCGGCCTTTCAATCCTGCTCCACCATTCAATGGGAAACAGCTGACCATCCAGCTCAGTCTCCTGTTCCTGCTGGGTTCTAATCCCCTTTGATGACTTTACCTCGAAGAACTATATCTAAGTCCTCCTTTGGTTTCACTGCCTTTTGTTCCAGTGGCGTTGCGGTGTTACTGTGGGGGTGTAGGCAGGGGTAATGTGAAGGTGCTGCCTCCTGGAGGATGCACTCAGCATCCCTCATCATCCTGCAGTAACATCAACTGGGTTTCAGCAACTAGAGATAGAAACCATTTCCAGAATATGGGCATCACTGGCTCAGCCAGCATTTATTCTCCATCTCTAGTTACTCTCGAGAAGATGGTAGTGAGCTGCTGTCTTATACCATTCACAGTCCATTTGGGCACAGAAAGACTGACAATGCTGTGAGGGAGAGTGTTGCTGGATTTTGGCCAAGTTATTCTCCATCTTTGGTTATTCAAATGTTGGTTAACTTAATCATGATCTGCATATGAGTTTGAGATGTCAGTCTGCAAATCTTCACCATTAAGCACCCAGAATAAAGGAATATGTACAGATTAGAAATTCAGAGCAGACAATTCTAGCTTCTCTGGAATATCTTTTTTCCCTTTCTTCTGCAAAAGCTGTCACCCTCCAGCCCACTTACTCTCTCCCACCATTCTGACTCTGCTGTCCCTAATGTACACCCTCCCCATTCTCATGGAGTTACTGGTAAACAGATCCATGCCACCACTTCCCATCCCTGGTTAGACTGCACCCTTTCTGGGTTTACTCCATTTCCCTTCAGTTGCTCCAAGTCAATAATGTTTCAGCAGAATATATCAAAAGGAAACAAATACTGGTAGCAGATCCTGGACAGAAGAGGAACCTTCAGTCTGGGAGAATGGGTCAGATCCTTCTTTGTTTCCCATTGGTTGATTCCCAGCATTATGACAAGTTGGGGGTGGATCTTGGGCCCATGTGGGTGTGGTGACACTTTGACCCCTCCCCAAACCCATTAATACTACAAGCTGATATGTTCCTCCTCCAGCCAATCACAATGTCAAATGATTTCCGCTAATTACCCCAAAGCATATGCTCCAAAATCCGCCCATATTCTGTACATGTGCAGTTCTGGGCTTCCCCTCACACACGTGGTTCCTGCCTCAGGAATTGTGGGAGTTGTAGTCCCCATGAAACCACTGGAGACATGTTTCTGGATAGTGAATGAAAAGTGTGGGCTGGAGGGTGTTGTGTATAGGATCCCCATTCAGACACACAGGACATGTGGGCTGTCACTGGTTTTACTGAGACATCTGCTTCCACAACCTGATTTCTTGGCAATAACCAAGGAGAAACTATGGAGATTAGAAAAAAACTTTAAAGATCAACAGAAAGCTAGATGGGATTGCGGGAGAAAAGTGATGAGTAGCTGTCCCCAGAGCTGGAATAGCAGCTTACACTGCTAGAGGGGAACCTATTGTGTGGGGAAATGTGGCCTCTCATTGTTGAAACATTTAACTGTTACCATAGAGATAATCCTTATCAAGTTAAAAATCACAGCACGCTCCAAAAGCTTTTACTTCCAAATAAACCTGTTTGACTATAACCTAGTGTTGTGTGATTTATAAGTTTGTCCACCCCACCCCAACACCAGCTCCTCCATATCAGAATCCTGATAGACAGCCCCACTGAAACTGAAGTGCCTGTCAGATACTTGAGGGAACCACAGGGGTGTATGTTTTAACCACAAAGTGCGAAACTGAACTAGACTTTCTAACTGACCATTGCCATGGAGATAATACTGAGAGAGAGTCTCTATTCAAAGTCCCAAACCACAAAAGGTATAAGAATGGGAGCTTTACATCAGACAGGCGGGGAGTTACCTGATGCTGCCTGGAGTTGTTTTGCATGTACACTATCCAGGTAACTGCCATGTCTCATCAATAAGGACTCAAAGAAGACCTCTCAGCGTTCTGCACCTAGTTATTCCTATCCAGTAGGGTTTAGGAATATGAGTACACAGCAGTCAGTCTTCACAGTGGTGGATATGAAGAACATGCCAGTAATTGATAAGGAGACTGAGGAAGGTGAGGACCAAGAAACAATCATTATCACGAAGTGTTAGAGCTGGGCAAGTAAATGGAGCTAAAGGTAGACAAGTCTCTTTGCTCAGATGGAATACATCCCAGGGTGCTACCAGAGATAGCAGGAGAAATAGTAAATATACTTGGAGTCAGAGTCCTACAGCAGAGACAGGCCCTTTGGCCCAAACTGGCCCATGCTGACCAGAATGTCCATCCACACTAACCCCATTTCCCTGCACTTAGCCCATCTGCTTCTGACCCTTTCCTATCCAGGTATTTGTCCAAATGTCCTTTACCTGTTGTGAGAGTGTACCCACCTCAACCACTTCCACTGGCAGCTCATTCCATATACTTACCACCCTCTGTGTAAAACAGTTGCCCCTCAACTTCCCTTTTAGTCTTTCCCCTCTGACCTTCAACTGATGCCCTCCAGTCCTTGATTCCCTGGGAAAACGATGGAATGCATTCACCTTATCCATGCCCCTCATGGTCTTATACACTTCTAGAACAGTACCCCCTCAGTTTCCACTGCTCTAAACAAAACAATCCTCGCTTGTCCAACCTCTCCCTATAACTCAGACCCCTGAGCCCTGACAACATCCTTTTAAATTGTTCTGCACTTTTTACAGTTTAATAACTGAAACCTACATTGCATTCATCATATTTCCAGTGTTTCCCCACGGCACTGGAACGGACGTGACAACGCCAATGGATTACAGTCCATGATCGAGAATGAACTCCTTTACAACAATCACATTTTCATAGTGTTTCCCATGGTGCAGGTATCCTTGTGTCTTTCTGGTTGTATGGTTAATTAAAGACTTGTCCTTCTACAAAGCAAAGCTGTGGCTTAATTGTTCCTGGGAGATGTGCCATGATTTTTCAGACTTTCAAAAACAAACAAACTCTTTCTCCACAGTCACCACGCTAACATGGACTTGGCTGTACCTCAGTATTTTTTCCAGTCACACTGAGATTTGGAATATTCGCCCACGGACATATTACACACCTTTCCTTCCACATGAAAAGGCCAATGAATATTCAGATCGGCACGGATCAAGTAACTATCAAAACTGAAAATGAAGTTCAATTTGAATTTCTCATCCACAAATCCACCCTTTCGGTACCCTACAACTGAGAAAACAACTCACCATATTAATTCAGGATGGATCTTTATAAGACAATTATAGTATTAAATTGTATTTTCATGTTTCCCAAAGTTTTAACTCTCAGTCTAACAATTTCTTTCTTCTGTCAACTGAAATCCAAACCAATCCCCTCACTCCTTCCCTCCACACCCAGTTCTCACACACTCTCTCCTCTCTTTGAATTGAGTTTCCTAGCTCTTGTCTGTGGACTAAGAAACAAATCAATGAGTCTGACTCTGAGTCCACCAGGGTGGGGGGGAGTTGTTGGTGAATCCTCTGTTGACAACCATCCTGCATACACTGCTTCCTGCACACTCTGGCCAAAACCCATCATACTAAAATGAACCGAATTAGAACTCTCATTGCAGGCCCATTCTTGTCACTTTCAATAAAAACCCTGAATCTTCACAAAAGAGTTCAGATAACTTTCTGCAAAATGCTGCACCACTGATAGTCTGATCACATGTCAGGTGGGCCAGGAAATGGGCCATTCCCCTGGGTCCTGCTCGCAGAGGGAGGAAGATGCCAATGATAGTTTAATCCCTCACAACCACAGCCTCCTTCCCAGGCACTGTGCATACTCCCACAATAGGCCAGCACTGCGCCCATACACTGGTCTCCCCTCCTACAGCACGTGCTCCCGATCATACAGGAGTCCGGGAGATTGACAGCAGCTGCTGTCCAATATATCAAAATCCCTCCAGTATGGAAACTGGCCCTTCGGCCAAACAAGTCCATACTGACCCTCCAAACAGTAACTTACACAGACCCATTCCCCTACCCTATATTTACCCCTGACTAATGTAACTAATACTATGGGCAATTTAGAATGGCCAATTCACTTCTCCTGCACATCTTTGGATTGTGGGAGGAAACCAGAGCACCCGGAGGAAACCTGCTCAGACACGGGAAGAATACACAAACTCCGGGTTTGGCCGGAAACGAACCAGAGTACCTGGTGCTGTGAGGCAGCAGTGATAACCACTGAGCCGTCTCTATAGATGGGAAGTGGCGGGGCTGGAGGACCGGGACAATGGGATTGTAAACAATGAATGAATGTGGAGGTCACTGGGGGATGGGCAGGTCAGTGAGGGTCAGGATCAGTGCAGCAGCAGGACGGTACCCTGGACAAACTGAGCAATGGGAGAGTTTGACAGGAGAGAAACTACAGGAAGGTTCTGTTTGGAGGGTCAGGCAGGGACAGCTGGGAGACAGTATGTCCTGGCGGCTTGGGCATGTTTTCCAATCAGCCTCTTCAAAGATGCTGTTCCTCAACTCTGAGTCCGATCCTCCTGGGCCAAAGGTAAGAACACTGCCACTATTTCCTGGTGGGCAAGGGATACGGGAACTACCTTTCAAAAGTAACTCAACTGTGTTGGTAACATTAACAAGACTCAATACGCAGTCAATGACAAAATGCTGGCGTACTTGAACTTCATCCCGAATATTAACACCTATAACTGGACAACGCAGACCGCAACGTACAGAGTTAAATCCTGGATATTAATAACAGCTTTGTGCATGGGAAATCATGTCTCATGAATCGGACTCAGTTTTTTTGAAGAAGTAACAAAGAGGATTGCTGAGGTCAGAGCATGGACATGATCTACATGGACTTCAGTCACGTGTTTGACAAGGTTCCTCATGGGAGACTGGTCAGCAAGGTTAGATCGTATGGAGTACAGAACTGGCGCGAAGGTAGAAGGCAGAGGGTGCTTTTCAGGCTGGAGGCCTGTGACCAGTGGAGTGTCACATGGATCGGTGCTGGATCCACTACTTTTCGTCATTTATATCAATGATTTGGATGTGAGCATAAGGGATATTGTAAGTAAGTTTGCAGATGACACCAAAATGGGAGGTGTAGTAGACAGTGAAAAAGCTTACCTCAGGATACAACGGGATCTGGATCAGATGGGTGAATTGGCTAAGGAGTTCAGTTTAGAAAAATGTGAGCTGCTGCATTTTGGAAAAGCAAACATTAGCAGGACTTATACAGTTAATAGTAAGTTCCTAGGGAGTGCTGCTAAACAAAGCGTCCTTGGAGTGCTGGTTCATAGTTCCTTCACAGTAGAGTAACAAGTAGATAGATTAGTGAAGGCGGCAGTTTGTCTGCTTGACTTTCTTGGTCAGAGCATTGAGTAGAGGGGGTGGGAGGTCATATTGCAGCTGTACAGGTCATTGATTCAGCAACTTTTATAATATTCCATGCAGTTCTGGTCTTCTTCCTATCAGATGGAATGTTCTCAAACTTGAAAGGGGTCAGAAAAGAATTATAGGATTTTGCCAGGGCTGGACAGGCTGTTTTCCCTGGAGCATCAGAGGCTGAACGGTGAGCGGAAAGAGATTTTTAAAATCAGGCCGGGCATGGATAGGGTAAATAGACAAGATATTTTTTCCTTCGGTGGGGCAGTACAGAACAAGGGGACTGGGAGGGTGTGGGCGGAGGGACAGAGAGGGTGGGTGGATCGAGAGTGGTGGAACAGAAATGGTTGAGGACAGAAAGTAGGATTAGAAAGGAGGATAACAGAGGGGGTGACTGACGGTTGGGGGAAGACGGACAGAGAGGGGGAACAGCCCGAGGGGGGTGCAACCGACGGAGGGAGGGGAGGGAAAAGATGGGTGTGCAACCGACGGGGGAAGCGACTGGCAGAGAGGGGGAAAGACTGAGGGCGTGACAGACTGACAGATGGATGGACAGAAATGTGTGCGGGGGCCACTAAGTCTGCACAAGGATACAGATAGGTTACGTGAGTGGGCAAGGATCTGGCAGATGGAGTTCAATGTTGGGATATGTGAGGCCATCCATTTTGGTCGGACTAACAGCAAACTGGATGATGAAATGATGAAAACATGCAGCATGCTGCTGTGCAGAGGGAGCTGGGTGTCCTTGTGCATGAATCACAGGAAGTTGGTTTGCAGGTACAGCAGGTAATTAAGGCAGTGAAGGGAATATTGTCCTTCATTGCTAGAGGGGTGGTTATGCTGCAGCTGTACAGGGGGCTGGGAGGCCACACCTGGAGTACGGTGTCCAGGTTTGTCCCCTTACATGAGCAAGGATGTACTGGCACTGGAGGGAGCACAGAGGAGGGTCACTAGTTTGATTTGGGAGTTGAGAGGTTGGCGTATGTGGAGAGATTGAGAAAACTGGTTCTACAGTCATTATAACTTAGAAGAATGGGAGGTTGGAGAGGAAACAAATAAAAATTATGAAGGGAGTAGTTAAGATAGACGCAGGGAGGCTATTTCCACGGGGAGTGGGTCAAACTACAGAGCATAATCTCAAAATAAGGGGAAGCAGATTTCGGACTGAGTTCAGGAGGAGCTTCTTCAGCTAAAGGGTTGTGAATCTGTGGAATTCCCTGCGGAGTGCAGCATTTGACGTGATCAACTTGAATTCCTTTAAGGCAAAATGTGAATATATGAACAGGAAAGGAATTAAGGGTTATGGTGGGAGAGCAGGAATGTGGAGCTAAGGCCATGAAAAGATCAGCCCTGATCTTATTGAATGGCAGTGCAGGCTTGAGGAGCCAGATGAAAGTTCTTGCCTTGTGCCATCAAAATTGGCCTTTGTCGAATTCAGAACCTTAACTTTTAGATCTGGTCTATTATTTTCTGTAACTATTTTAAAACTAGTAGAATTATCAGAGAATCCCAACAGTGTGGAAGCAGGTCATTCAGCCCATCACATTGATAGTGACCCTGAGAGCCTCCTAACCTCCTCCTGTAACATTGCATTTCCCAGGGCCACCCAAACTACACATCCCAGAACACTATGGGTAATTCAGCCTGGATAATCCACCCAACCTGCACATCGCTGAATAATGTGGGCAATTCTTTCTGGATTATTCACCAAACCTGCACATCTCTGGACAGTGGGTGGAAACCAGAGGACCCAGACGAAACCCATGCAGAAAACTCAATAAGGTGATCATTCCTTTCTTATTTCCCAGTTCGACCTAAATAACTTGACTGGGCATACTTCGAGGAATATCCTCCCAAAGCAAAAACATAATGCTATCCCGAATCAAAAATGCCACTCCCCCTCCTCCCCTGTCCCGCTTTCTATTCTTCCTATAGCATCTATACCCTGGAACATTAAAGTGCCAGTCCTATCCATCCCTGAGTGATGCCTCTGTAATTGCTATAATATCCCTGTATCATGTTCAAACCATACCCTCAGTTCATCTCCCTTGTCTGTCAGGCCTATGGCATTGAAGTAAATGCAGTGCAACTGCTCGGTTCTACCGTGTTCTGTGCCTTGCCCTTGCCTGCCTTGACTATTGACTTCTGAACTGTACCAGCCTCAGACATACCTCTTTTCTCACTATCTTCTTGTGTTTACACCCACTCCCTCACTGGTTTAATGCCTCCTGAGTATCACCAGCAAGTCTCCCTGCCTGGATATTTAACACCTTCCAATTCAAGTACAATCCATCCTTCTTATGCATGTCAACTCTACTCCAGAGGAGATCACAATGATCCAAAAATGTGTTTCCTTTTCCCCTGCACCAGTTCCTTTGCCACTCATCCAGCATCTCCTCCTCCTCTGTAATATGGACATTTTTCAAGATCTCACCATTTATTTCCCCACATTCTATATCTCCCATGTACTTCTTCACAGTAAACACTGATGCACAATGCTGGTTTCCTATCACGCCCATCGCCTGCAGCTCCACACAATGGTTGCCTTGCTGATCTTTTAGGGTCTCTATTTCTCCCTAGTTAGCCTTTTGTTCTTCATGTATTTATAAAAGCCCTTCGGATTATCCTTAACCCTATTCACCAAAGCTATCTCACGTCGTTTTTTGCCTCCTGATTTCCCACTTAATTATACTCCTACTGCCTTTATTCTCAAAAAGTTTTTGGATTGGAAAAAATGCAAAATATAACATCCTGACAAAACAAACAAGGGCAGGACTTAGTCAATAAAGGGAGGGCCTCGAGTAGTGATGTGGGAACAAAGAGACCGAGGGCTTCACATCTTTGAAGTCTGTGTCACATGTAGATGGTTAAGAAGGTATTTAGCATGCTTCCCTTCACTGTTCAGACCTTTGAGTACAGGAGTTGGGATGTTATGTTGAGGATGTACAGGATGTTGGGGAGACATCTTCTGGAATACTCTGTCCAGTTCTGGTTGTGCTGTTATAAGAAGGATATTATTAAATTGGAGCAGGTTCAGAAGAGGTTTACCAGCATGTTGCCATGAATGGAGGGATTGTGTTCTAAGGAGAGGCTGGATAGGCTGGGAATTTTTTCACTGGCGTGCACGAGGTTGAAGGGTGACCTTATTAGAGGTTTATAAAATCAGAAAGAGAGTGTAGATAAGGGGAATAGCCAGTGGAGGGGGGGGGGGATTCAAAACTCGGGTACATTCATTTTGAGAAGAAATGAGAAAGACTTGAGAAAAGACATTAGTTTTTTTTTAAAAATTACATGTGTGAAATGAACTTCCAGAGGAAGTGGTAGCTGTGAATACAATTACAATATTTAAAAGACATTCAGAGAAGTACATAAATAGGAAATATTTGGATGGATGTGGATCAAGTGAAGGCAGGTACAATTAGTTCAGTTTGGAATTATGGTCGGCATGGACTGGTTGGACCACAGGGCCTGTTTCCTTGCTGTATAACATTATGATTCTAATCCTCACTATCTACAAATTCCTCCATCCTCAAATCTCCCGATCACTGTCACCTCATCCACACTTACAACTTTTCCTTATTTATATAATTCCTCTCCATCCACAGAACGCTCCCTATCTCATGTCCTCCAGTTTCTCAAATCTCTGTGATATGTGCCTTTCTTTAGTTCCAGCCTTGAGGATGTCCTCATTCACTCATATTGGTCGGAGAACAAACTGGTACGACCTGGTCCTCCAGTACTGCACTCTATCCCCTATTAGGCTGCACTGACATCAATCATCCATTGTGAGGTGAGTGGTGGGATCCTCCCTCTCTCTGCCCTTGGATGAGCTTCATCATTCACAATCAATAGGGCAGTATCACAGAGCACAGGGGTTGGGGGCTATTCTGTCTTCTGTAAACCCAATATCCATTTCTGCAGCATACCAGTCCACAAAGCAAACCTCTTTCAACACCCTCTGCTCCTACCTTCAAGCCAGCTTTGTATCCAAATGGCTAGTCCTCCCAACATTTCATGCTATCTAACTCTGCTTTGTGGAACATCATTCAGTGTCCATATAGACAATCTGCCTTCATCAATCATCTTTGTCACGTCTTCAAAAAAAATCTCAATCAAGTTAGAGACAGAGAGAGAGAGAGAGAGAGAGAGAGACAGAGAGAGAGAGACAGACAGACAGACAAAGACAGAGGGAGAGAGACAGAGAGAGAGAGAGAGACAGCGAGAGAGAGAAATTCCCACACACAAAGCCATGTTAACTAACCCTAATCATTCCTCGTCTTTCCAAATACACGTAAATCCTGTCCCTCAGAATCCATTCCAACAACTTGCCTGCCACTGACTTCAGGCTCACTGTTCTCTTGTTCCCTGGCCTTTCCTTACCACGTTTTTAAATAATGGCACAGGTCTTCCAGCACCTCACATGTCACCAATGACAATATAAATACCTCAAGGAGGGGCACTGCCATCATTTTCTTAGCTTTCCACAAAAGTCTGGGATACACCTTAACACGTCCCAGGGATTTTTCCACCTTGCTACGATTTAAGACATTCAGTCCTACCTCCTCTGGAATATGGCCAGGAACCGGGCAGCAGTGGACAATTCATTTACAGAAAGATCTGTGAATGTAATAGTAAAATACGAAACAGAGTAAAAATACACTCAGAGACTGAGGAAGCTAGATAGTGAACAAGTGGACATCAAGGAGCTCAGAGGCGAATCAGAGCAGCGTTCACTTTTATGATCCCACAGTCAGAGATGTCTAGCACTGAAACAGACTCTTCAGTCCAACCAGTCTATGCCAACTAGATATTCGAACCTAATCTATTCCCATTTGCCAGCATTTGGCCGACATCCCTCTGAACCCTTCCAATTCGAATGCCTTTGTAATGTTACATTTTTTGTTGCCCTTCAGGCTCCTGTTGAGTTTTCCCCTCACATCCTAAACCTATATCCTCTAGTTCTGGGCTCCACCATCCCAGGGTGAACACCTTGTCTATTTACACTATCCATGCCCCTCACGATTATATAAACTTCTTCAACATCACACCTCAACCTATGACACTCCAAGGAAATGGCCCCGGCCTATCATGCCTCTCCCTGCAACTCAAAACCTCCAACCGTGGCAACATCCTTGAAAATCAATTCTCAAACCTTTCAAGTTACAGTGCCTCCTTCTGATAAGGAGGAGACGAGAATTGCACACAATATTCCAATAGTGACCTAACCAATGCCCTGTCCAGCTCCTTTACTCAATGCTCTGACCAATAAAGGGAAGCACATCAAATGCCTTCTTCACTATCCTATCTACCTATGACTCTACTTTCAAGGAACTGTGAACCTGCATTCCAAGGTCTCTTTGTTCAGCAAGACTGTCCAAGACCTTACAATTCAGTGTGTCAGTCCTGCTTGGATTTGCTTTTCTAAAATCAGCACCTCACATTTATCTAAATTAAACCCTATCTGCCACTCCCCAGCCCATTGTCCCATCTGATCAATATCCCATTGTATTCTGAGACAACCTTTATCACTGACCACAATCCCAACAATTTTGGTGTCACCTGCAAGCTTACTAACTGTACCGCCTCAATTCACATCAAAATCATTTAAATGAATGATGAAACAAATCCAGAGGAAAAAAAAAATCCATTTCCCTGGGTGTGAATGTGCCCGGTATAAATCCTGCCCCATGACTGTCAGGGAGAGCTGCACATCCTCCCCTCTGAACTTTGCCCCCTACAAAGATGGCGGCTGCACGTGTCCAGTGAATCGTTGCCCCGAATAAAGATGGCGGCACTGACTCGAGTCAATCGCGAAATGAGGCATTTTCCGGTTTACTGCAAAAACGAGACTGTAAGTTTCAAATTTGTATTTCCCGATGTGCACCAAATGTTCGCAAAACCTCTCAGCCCAGACCAACACCATTTCCCTCCCGCTTGCTACTGTTTATTCCTTTCCTTACCGACAGCTCTCCACCCGCACAACCGCCCTGTCCGCGAGGATGATCACGTGGTATAGTCAAGTCCCGCCTCTCATACACTCTGATTGGTCGGACGGCCAACAGCCCCGCAGGTCCTCCAGTCCCGCTCCTGTCCTTCCATTGGTCCGCCGCTGACATCAATTATCCTGTACCGTTGTTGGCTGGAGCATGCGCACTGCTTCGTGGCTTTTGTTGCTGTTCATAAGTCACAAGAGTGAGGGACAAAGTTAAAAACACACAACCACCTGATGAAGCAGCAGCAGTGCTAGTGACTCCAAATAAACCTGTTGGACTATAACCTGGTGTTCTGTGAATTTTAATTTTGTCCATCCTAATTCAACACCAGCACCTCCAAGTCACGAGTGAGGGAGGAATGCATAACATAAGAACTAGGAACAGGAGAAGGCAATCCTGCCCTTTGAGCTTGCTCTGCCATTCAATACGATCATGGCTGATCATTTCGTGGACGCAGAACCATTTACCCAAGTTCTCACCATATTCTTTAATTAATTATTTCTTTTTTGAAAAAAGCTACCTTAGCTTTAAAAACGTTTACTGAACTAGCATCAACTACTTCCCTGGGCAATGAATTCCATTGAGGTTAAGAAGTTCCTTCTCAATTCAGTCCTAAATTTGCTGCCTCTAATCTTGAGGTGATGCCCTCTTGTCCTAGATTCACCTGCCAGTGGAAACATTCTCTCTACTTCTATTTTATCCATTTCATTCATTATTTTATATGTTTCCATTCTTCTGAATTCCAATGAGTATAATCCCAATCTACTCAGTTTCTGTTAAACCAACCCCCTCAAATCTGAAATCAACCTTGTTAACTTCCTCTACACCCACTCTAGTACCAGTACATCCTTTCTCAACGAAGGAGATAAAAACTACATGGAGTACTCCAGGTGTGGTCTCACCAGCACCCAATACAGCTGGAACATAACTTCTGCTTTTAAACACAATCCCTTCAGCAAAGAAGGACAAAATGCATTTGCTTTCTGAATTGATTGTTATACCTGGTGACCAACCTTCATGCAGAAGGATACTCAGGTACCTCTGCTTAGCAAATAATGCAACTTTTAAAATTCAAGTAATAATCTGTTTTTAATTTACTCCAAACAAACAGTATGACATTATATTTATGAACATTATATTCCATATGACCGACCATTGCCCACTCAATCAATGTATCTATGTTCCTCTGCAAAGTTTCACAGTCCTCCACACACTTTGTCCTGCTACTCATCTTAGTGTCATATGCAAACTTTGACACCCTACATGTGGTCCCCAACTCCAAATCATCTGTATCAATTCTAAAGATTCGCAGTCCCAACACTGATCCCTGAGGCACACCACTAGTCACTGATTGCCAGCCAGGATAATATGCATTTATCCCCAGACTTTGCTTCCTGTTAGTCAACCAATCTTCTATCCATACTAATACTATACCCCTCATGCCATGCCCCCTTATATTATGCAATAGCCTCTTGAACAGCACCTTGTTGAAGGTCTTTTGGAAATCCAGGTACACAGTATCCACTGGTTTCCCGTTGTCCACCTTGCTCGAAATGTCTTCATAGAAATCCAAAAGATTTGTTAAGCATGACCAATGGGATAATGTCTATCGAGTCCCTGCTATTTCTTCCTTGATAATAGATCAAAACATCTTTCCCACTACAGAGAAGAAGCTATCTAGGGTATAATTACCCATCTTTTGTCCACCTCCTATTAAAAATAGTGGTGTCACTTTTGCTGCTTTCCAATCTGCTGGGACTGCCACAAAGTCCAGTGAATTTTGGAAAATTACTGTCAGTGCATTTGCTATTTCTCCTGGGATACATTCTGTCACGGCCAAGAGAATTTTCTATTATTAGCTCAATTACCTCCAACAGTCCAAAAGTGGCTGATCTGTAATAATTATAGCTTCCAAATCCTCACCTACCTTTGTCTCTTTGTTATTTACTGGAAAGATATTATGTCTTCCACTGTGACATCCCATAACTAAATGCTTCTTCTCTTTTTCCGAAGGACCAACATTTACTTTAGCCACTCTTTTCTCATTATGTATGTTTATAGAAACGTTTGCTATCTGTCTTTGTAGTCTGTGCTAGTTTATTTTTCTCATGTTCTATCTTACATTTCTTTGTAGCTCTTCTGTGGCTTTCTGTTGACCTTTAAATTTTTCCCAGTTCTAGTTTCATGCTGGTTTTGGCCACTTTGTATGCCTTTCAATTTGATCACTTTCCTTAGATACCCATCGCAGAGAACACCTTTTCTTACAGTCCTTCTCTGGAATATACCTTTGCTGAGGACTTTGTAAAATGTCTTTGAAAATCCTCCACTGCTCATCAACTGTCCCACCATAAAATCTTTGTTTCCAGTCTACATTATCCAGGTTCTCCCTTATTCTATTGTAGTTCCCCATGTCCAAGTACAGGACCCAGGTATTAGATTTTATCTTCACACTCTCCATATGTATTAAATTCAACAATACTGTGATCACTTCTTCCGAGAGGATCCCTAACTCTGAGATCACTAATTATTCCTGTCTCATTGCAGAGGGCCAGATCTTGGATAGCTTGCTCCGTTGTAGATCCATTTCATACTTTTCAAGTAAAATATCACAGATAAATTTAATGAACTCCTCAAAGCTATCCTGACTGAGCTGGTTTGACCAATTTACATGTAGATTAAAATCACCCATGATAATAACCGTACCATTTTTACAGGCATTAGTTATTTCTTTGTTTATTGTCCATCCCAATGTGATGTTATTATTTGGTGGCCTGCACACTATGCCTATCAGTGACTTTCTTGGTAGAATTTTGAATGCATCATTCCTGTTTCTC
Organism: Hemiscyllium ocellatum; assembly: GCF_020745735.1. NCBI lineage: Eukaryota > Metazoa > Chordata > Chondrichthyes > Orectolobiformes > Hemiscylliidae > Hemiscyllium > Hemiscyllium ocellatum. The sequence goes on from NW_026868931.1 coordinate 275,434, forward strand.
CTAATGTACGGCAAAAAACAACAACTACTTGCATTGTATGGAATCTTTCACAATGGCAAATCTCCTAAGGTGCTTCATGGATGATCAAAACATTGATTAAGGAGAATGATTTTAAAAAAATCTTAAAGGAGGATAGAAAAGATTAGGGAGGCTATTTGACAGATTGCTGCTCTTGACAGCTCCAATTGGAGTGATGCAGGTGGGGTGGGTTGGAAAGGGAACATGCAAAGGGGAAATGGAGGAGTGCAGGCAGTGTATAAGGTCTTAAGGACAGAGGAGGTGCCAGACTGAGTCTGTCTGTCATAGAGAGTATGGCTGCCTCATGGAGTTTGAATCACTGCAATGGGTTCATGCAAGTCATTATAGTCAAGGATAGTATAACGGTGACTGAGAGTACTTTTGATGAGGACTCGCCTCCTGAGGTAGTGTGGGCTGAGGTTAGAATCAGGAGAGGAGAGGACACACTGCTTGGAGTTTTTTATAGGCCTCCACAGAGTTCCAGGGAAGTGGAAGAGAGGATTAGCAAAATTATTCTGGGTAAGAGCAAAAGTACCAGGGTGGGCATTATGGGGGACTTCAGCTTCCCCAACATTGACTGGGAATGCTATAACGTTGGATGATCAATTTTTGTCCAGTGTGTACAGGAGGGTTTCCTGACACAGTATGTCGAAGGGCCAACAACAGGGGAGGCCATATTGGATCTGGTGCTTGGTAATGAACCAGACTAGATGTTTGATTTAGTTTTAGGTGAGCACTTTGGAGCGAGTGACCACAATTCAGATACGTTTAGTTTAGCGATGGAAAGGGGCAGGTGCATGCCACAGGCAAGAGTTATCAATGGGGCAAGGACAATTAAAGCAATTAGGCAGGAATTAGGATGCATAGAATGGGGTAGCAAAATGCAGGGGATGCAGACAATGAAAATGTGGAGCTGGTTTAAGGAACAGATATTGCATGTCCTTGACAGGTATGTCTCTGTCAGGCAGGGAGGAAGTGATAAGATAAGGGAACCGTAGTTTACTACAGAAATTGCATCTCTTGTGAAGAAGAAGAAGGAGGCTTATGTGTTGATGAGGCAAGATGATTCAGATGAGGAGATGGAGAGTTACAGATCAGCTAGGAAGGATTTAAAGAGAGAGTTATGAAGAGCAAAGAGAGGACACGAGCAGTCTTTAGCAAATAGAATAAAGTAGAACCCTAAAGCTTTCTATAGGTATGTGAGGAATAAAATGATGATTAGGGTAGGAATCAGTCCAATCAAAGACAGAAGTGGGAAGTTGAGTATGTACCCTGTGGAGATTGGAGAGGTGCTAACGAACATTTCTCATTGGTTTTCACTCAGGAAAAGGAGACTATTGTAGAGGAGAAGAATGTGGTACGAGATTTAAGACTAGAAAGGATCGAGATTAGTTAGAAACAGGTGTTATCAATCCTAGGAGGAGTGAAAGTAGACAGGTCCCCTAGGCCGGATGGGACTTATTCGAGGATTCACTGGGAAGATAGATCAGAGCATTTGGCTTTGATATTTGAGTCGTCATTGTCTACAGATTTGGTACCAGAGGACTGGAGAATTCCAAATGTTGTGCCTTTGTTCAAGAAGGGCAGTAGAGATTACTCAGATAATTATACACCAGTGAGTCTGACTTCTGTTGTAGGAAGGGTTTTGGAAAGGATTATAAGAGATAAGATTTATAATCATCTTGCAAACAACAATTTAGTTTCAGATAATCAACATGGTTTCATCAAGGGCAGTTCGTGTCTTGTGAACCTCAGAGTTTTTTGAGAAGGTGACCAAGCATGTAGATGAGGGTAGGGCAATTGACGTGGTATACATGGAATTCAGTAAAGTCTTTGATAAGGTTCCACATGGTAGGCTGTTGGAGAAAATGCAGAGGCATGGAATTGAGGGTGATTTAGCAGTGTGGATTAGAACCTGGCTTTCTAAAGGAAGGCAGCGAGTGGTGGTTGATGGAAAATATTCAACCTGGAGTCCAGTTACTAGTGGTGTGCCATAAAGATCTGTTTTGGTACCACAGCTGTTTGTCATTTTTTAGAAATGACTTAGATGCAGGCATAGGTGGATGGATTAGTAAATTTGCTGATGACACTAAAGTCGGTGGAGTAGTGGACAGTGCAGAAGAGTGTTACAGGTTGCAGGGGGAAATGGAAAAACTGCAGACTTGGGCTGAGAGGTGGCAAATGGAGTTCAATGCAGCTAAATATGAGGTGATGCACTTTGAGAAGAATAACCGGAAGGCAGAGTACTGGGTCAATGGAATGATTCTTTGTAGTGTGGATGTGCAGAGGGATGTTGGAGTCCATGTACATGGATCTCTGAAAGTTGCCACCCAGGTGGATAGTACTGTTAAAACGACATACGGTGTGTTAAGTTTTATCCATAGAGTAATTGAGTTCCAGAGCCGCAATATCATGCTGCAAATATACAAAATGCTGGTGCGGCCATACTTGGAATATTGTGTGCAGTTCTGGTGCCCATATTTCGGGAAGGACGTGGAGGAATTGGAAAAGGTGTAGAGGAGATTAACCAGGATGTTGTCTAGTCTGGAGGGAAGGTCTTATGAGGAAAGGCTGAGAGACTTGAACCTATTCTCCTTGGCAAGAAGAAGGCTAAGAGGGGATTTGATAGAGACATACAAGATGATCAGAGGCTTAGATAGGGTAGACAGTGGAAGTCTTTTTCTAGGATGATTATGTCAGTGTGCACGAGGGGGCATAAGAGCAAATGAGGAGTGATAGATTTAAGACAGATGTCAGAGGCAGGTTCTTTACTCAGAGAGTGGTAAGGGTGTGGAATGTACCACCTGCTAATGTGGACAACTCAGCCACATCAGGAAGATTTAAACAATCCTTAGATAAGCACATGGGTGATTTTAGAATAGTATACGGGCACGAGCTGAGAACAGTTCACAGGTTGGCGCAACATCAAGGACCGAAGGGCCTGTTCTGCGCTGTATTGTCCTATGACTATTGTGCTACAAGAGATTTCTGCTGTCCTAAACAGAGTGACGGATCTTGTATTGTGGGCTTACGAAACGTCACTGATCTCTACCAAACATGTACAAGGTAGAGCTAGGGCAATAATAAGATGCTGCAACAGGAGGGGAACAGGTAACTCCATACAAAACCCTGCTCCTTCTCATGTATTTTCACCTCCAAAACTGAGGGTGTTGCAGAAAAGCACCTCCATATCCCACCACAACATTTTACCCCACGATCGTGGTATCTGGCTGTGCACTAAGGAGTGGAACAGTCTGCACTGGGACCCACTGGGGTCCTGAAATACTTGGTAAAGATTAAAATCATCTCGCATTGAGAGCCCCACGACATTGTATGCATTTTCTATTGTTTTTAATTTGTTCCTGACTTCCCTTGTTTTGCCCTATGAACCTGTTCAAAGTTGTTATTACACACACCTGCACAAACTGTGAATTGAACTCAGGTCTCTAAGTCCAAGATTCGGGATATTTTCACATCACAAGGCATCAGTTCTCACTTCCCTTGTCCTTCAGCCCGCTGAGTTCCGCCTGAATCAACTCTGCAATTGGGAGGAAGGGGCGGAACTGGAGGACCGAACAGAGGCCGGTCAGCCAACCAGAGTGAGTGAGGGGCGGGGTCTATGCATTCTCGGGGAATGATTGTTCAGAAAGCAACCTGTTTTGCACGGTTGTGATCATTCTCACTCCATAGTGGGGCATTAATCCTCTCTCATTAATCAATGTGAGATTTTAAGAAGTAGTTGAAATGTAAATCTGATAACGTACATATTCCAATCGATTCACACAACTAGAGTAAGAAACTTATTTTCAAACTCACAGAAAAATCGATAATTTACAAACCTGGCCAGTATGGTTAAATTAGACCAAACAATCTGCTTACATGCTAGACATCTCTATGTCTCTATCTCGACAGAAAAATTGTTAATGACAAATATTTCACCCATGATTCTGTGCAGATATGAATATTCTCTATAACCTCACCGATAACCTCAGACGCATGCGCAGTTTGGTTTCTATGTGGAGCATGCGCAGTGTCACACTGATCAGGACAGGGAGAGAGACATGGAGCTGCTTTCTCCGGCAGCGGCTGCGATCAGCTTCAGAGAGCGGCGCTCAGAGCCGGTGTGGGAGCCTCGCTGGGAGAAAGGAGCCAAGAGAATTCACAAGTCCCGGATAGAGGTAAAAAAAAACCCGAAAAAGCCCCTCCAGGCCCGGGGAAGGAGGTGGCGGTCTCTGATCGGGGAAGCGGCCCAGAGTCACGGCCGCCATTTGTTTAAGGGAAGAGGGAGCGCGGGCCCAGGGCCGCCATCTTGAGAAGGTCAAGGCGCAGGAGGGCGGGGCTATCGGGGTCTGTAGAACAATCAGAGGAAAGGGAAGCCCCATTGTTATTGATTAATTCCATGAACACAGCGTCACTGGGCGGTCCCGCAGGAATCTCCTCTCTCAGTCCCTGCTGTGATGTTTCACCCCAATCACAACCAGCAGCTCTCCTCCTCTCTCAGCTCCCCTTCTGTCCTTCCTGCAGCATCTGTCCCCTGGGGCATTGCGCTGCCTGTCCTGTCCCTCCCTCAGCTGTTGTTCTGTAATACCTGTGATATCCCAATCCCATCTTAGATTACTTCAATAAAGATATCAATGCACCATATGGATTTTCTTAACATCAGCAATTGTTTAATACTCACTTACATGTTTTTAATTATATATTTTTAAAGTATTTAATTCACATTCAATCATTTGCAATGGTGGGATGTGAACCTGTGTGCAAAGAACATTTGTTGAGTTTCTGGATAAATTGCCTCACATAATGCCACTAGGCTCTCACTTCACCTGCTCACAGGTTTCACATCCCAGTGCAACATGAATCGAAACCCTATCTTTTTGCAAATTGTTTGATCCTGAACCCTGGTGATATCACTCAGTATCTCTCCATGTGGGGTCCCTCATCGTGTAGGTCTAATTGCTGCCTCTATCAACGTCTCTTACTCTTGCAGCTACTCCAGATCCTGAGCCAACAGAATTTTCCACTCCAGAGAGATGATGCAGTACAGGCCCGGAATGGAGACTGGGATTTTCCAGATATCTGTGGGCTCAGTGCCATTCTACATGTGTAACCCTTACAGCATCAGTCTAATTTCCCATTCTGCCTATTTCTGTGTCTTCTACAGATACTCAGGGAGATCCTGACTCAAGAGACGTGCCAACTGCTGGTTGGGAAGATGATTGGTCAGCCAGAGAGTCAAAGGTCAGGGAGGTCGGGAGCCTTCAATAAATCCTGCTGCCAGGTAAGATCATTCACAGTGCACAGAGCAGAGAGCAGTGAGAGAGCTCCAAACATCAGCTAACAGGACATGACACAGATATAGTGCTGGAGGGAGAGCACAGTAGAGACTCCCCTCAGGCTGAATCACCACCCCTACTTTACATTTTATTGTACTGAGACAGCATCGGGAGTTCCCAGTTTTCAATCCAGGCGTGTGCTGTCTTGGTGAGCACCAGGACATCAGAGGGGAATGCAGGCCTTCAAAGAGAGGGTGGGAATGCTGCCTGGGATCTTTCTGTTCCCTAATCCCTCTCCAACACTGTATCTATGTTTCGTCTTGTGGATCAGTGTCTTCAATCATTCTAACACTTATAACAGTTCCTATCTCTGTCATGTCCTCTCCTCTCACCAATTTCTTGACATATTTGAAACGTCCAGTCCAGATCCCATCCACATCGTTGAAACTTGCGTCAGTTTCTACAACATGCCTTGTCTCGATAGGCTCCTCCTCCAACAACCGAAGACATTGGTCTGTTTCTGTGCTGCATGATTCTTTGTTCGAGGTTTCCTAAATGGAATGAGTTGGCCCATTTCCTTCAAACCTTCCCTCTCCATGTACCTGCCCAAGTGTCTTTTCCATGTTGTAACTGTACTTATTTTTACCATTTTCTCTGGCAGTCCATTCCGTCTATGCACCATCCTCTGTGGAAAAGTTGCCCCTCAGCTCCCTATTTAAATTCTTGCTCTCTCACCTCACGTTTATGCCTCTAGTTTGGACTCACCTACCCTTGGCAATTCACGTTAGTTAGGCCGTACATTGTTTCATAAACCTTCATAGGGTCAACCTGTGGCCTTATTGATGACAGTGTTACTAATATCTCCAACTCATGTACTCAATGCGCTGACCAAGGAAGGCAAGTGTGCCAATGCTGCTTTCCCCACCCTGTCCACCTGTGATGTCACTTCCAAGAAACAATGTAACTGCACCCCTTGGTCTCTCTCTGTTCAACAACACTGTCTAGGGCCCGAACATTAACTGTGTTAGTCCTCCCTGGTTTGTCTGAACTAAATCCATCACCTGAATTAAACTCCATCTTTCATTCCTTGGCCCACTGGCCCAGTTGATTAACATCCCCTTCGATATCTATATCCCCTGCCCACTTTTCCACTAATCTTGGTATCCAGAGAATCCTATATTTTACACTCAAATTAGGGTATGTAAATGGTGCACAACAATGATTCCAGCACCAATCCTTACAGCACACTACTGTCAGAGGCCTCCAGTCTGAACAACAACCCTCTGTCTCCCACTGTCATCCCATTTTGTATCCAGTTGGCTAGCTCTCCCTGATCACTTGTGACCTACCCTTACTAACCATGTGTCATGCTACACCCTGACAAAGGGTTTGGTGAAGCCAGAAA